>NC_081536.1:447500-747500 GCF_030273125.1 Centropristis striata
GGTTGTTTTTGATCTTATAATGAAGCGTAGAAGAAGTTATCTTCTTGTTCTTGTGTCATTTTTCCAGCCTGTGTTATGATGAATGGGGTGTGTTCACTCCACGCTCATTTAAATTTGCTGCAATTTTTGTTCAACGCAATATTTTTGTTCAATATTATAACATTTTCCCGACTGATCTGCTTTCTGCCTCTGATCCTGAGCCTGTCATCATCCTCCACCTTTAATATGGCTATATAAAATCTTATTGCATTTTGTTTTTTTGAAGGTGTGGGGAACCGCTGTTCTAGAATCTCCCATATTCAACTTTATGCTTCACCTTAACTCATTAAATCCCTAAGCGACACAAACTGTGTGACTGGAAACAGAAATGTGTAAAAGTATCTAATTCTAAAGAGCTTATTTTTTGTTACGATTCTAAATTTAAACCCATTTAACAATTCTAATCCGTTAACAGTTGTGTCCTGTGTTGCATTTAACTTGTTCTGACCATATTTCCTGAACAAATTAAAGTCACAATTTTGATAAAGGTTATGGAGATGCAAAATAAAAAGGAAAATTTGTGTCTCAGTAAGCAGAAAATGTGTCTAGTTTTTCTCTATTTTAAAACAAAAAATATCATAAACATAAATACCATAAACGCCCATTGTAACGTATATGTCACATCACAGATTTTTGAGATTTAGGGGTAGTATTTTTATTTTTAAAACATCAGAAATGTGTTCTATGTGGTCCACTTATAGAACACATCCTTTAAGGAGAACTGGCTCTGGGTTCTGATGGGTTAAGTACAGTTTTGAGGTACTTCTCTTCTTAAAACCACCTCTTCTCGTTGGCTTTTAACACCATGTAGAGTGTTGATTTTATGATTTTTATTTATTTTATTTTATTCATTGTATTCATGCATATTTTATTTTGTGTGGGCAGTACATTTTACATTTTATTTTATTTGTTTTTATCCCATTTTTAATTTATTTTATCTTATTGCATCTTATTGTTCTATTATTTACTACATCTCTTTGTGTTGTGTTATGTATTTATTGTTTGTGCAGCACTTTGGAAACCTTGTGTTTGATCAAATTGTGCTCTATAAATAAAGGGGATTGGATTGGATACTTGTACTTTACTTGAGTATTTACATTTTATGTAATTTTATACTATTACTTCACTACATTTTGAGGCAAATATTGTACTTTTTACTCCACTACATTTAGCTGACAGCTTTAGTTACTTTTCAGGTCGAGATTTAACTTAAAACATGATCAATTTAAAGTGATTAGACATTTTTTTTTTTTTATTAAACCTCATAACAGTATATTAAGTAGTTAAAATGAGCCCTACCTTAAGGAAATTAAAACACTGCTTACATAACTGCATCAATAATAATAATCCTATAATATATTTAGAATATATAAAACAATCTAATCTGCATAACGAGTACTTTTATTTTGATACTTTAAGTACATGTTGATTCTGATACTTTTGTACTTTTACTTCAGTAAGTTTTGAATGCAGGACTTTTATTGTAGTGGAGTCATTTCACAGTGTGTATTAGTACTTTTACTGCAGTAAAGGATCTGAATACTTTTTCCACCACTGCACACACACACACGTGTGATGAAGACAATGAAACGCAGACAAGCTGCTAACTGGAAACATTTTACTGTGATTAAAACGCAGATTTACACTTATTCCCCTCAACTGGGAACAAATAACTAGAGAACAGTTGTTTTACTGCTGATGACAAGTGATAATGTGATTTGAGGAGAGAGGAAAGATCCTCTGAGTGCTGAGATAAATAAAAACCTTCAGCTGCTGGAAAACAAAACCCTGAAGCTGATAAAACACACAGACAGAAACACATCTGGCTGATTCTCATCAACATGCTGCAGCTCAGAGCAAACATCCAAGAGCATTCAATACAGATTTTATTTCACCCTTTATAACATATACAATCTAAAGTCACTGTTTAATATGAATTTATAATCTATTTTTTAAAAATTGAATGCATTTTCTGACATTTTTAGAGACACTGTGAGCAAAATTCATTACCGTAACACATTTTTAAATAAAAACAACAACAATGAAAGGGTAAATCTGCCCAAGGGTAGCTGGTGTCACCAACATGTATTTTATTAAAATGTACATATTTTACTTCAAACAATTCTATCATTACCGTAACATTTAACCATTTTTTCTCATCAATTTTCATTCAGATTTTGTTCTTTACACATTGTTAAAAAATATCATATTTGATTATATTATGTTAAATTAAACATTTTTAAACAAATGTATATTTATTTTTATAAAGTTTATTAAATATTTATTGTATATAAGTGTGGGGGAAACATGACATTTTTATCTGGATGCATTACGGTAATTCATTTGTGAATCAAAAATATGTTTAAAAATATAGAAAATATTATTTTAGCACAAAACAATGAATTGTGCCTCATTATGGCGATATTGTGCATTCATATAAAAGTGAAATATATTTAGTTTAATAAAGTATGTCCTTATAATCTTCACAGACAGAACTTAGACTCAAGTAAATCAAGTTTAAGTGGACATCTTGCAAAAAACAAAATTTTATTAAAATTTTTAATTTATTTTATTATATTTTGTATTTATTTTATTCTATTGTTGCACTGTGTTTATGTATTTTAGTATTTTGGTTTTTACCGTATTTCCTGCAACTGTGATATCTGTACAGCACTTTGGTCAACCCCGGTTGTTTTAAATGTGCTCTATAAATAAAATTTGACTTGACTTGACTTGACTTGACTTAGACTGGCTTCATGAGAATCACCCATTACCTTAAATTCAGTGTTCCAGTTAAAGGAGGCAGCTCAAAACACACTTCAGCTCCACCGATTACCATTTTAATACCACAACAAATTATATATTATAAGGAAAATATCAAATTAAATAAAAAAAAACTGATGTTCTCCATGTCCGAACAGCCTCCACAGTGGAATGTTTTAAGTCTCGTCTCAAGACCCATTTTTATTCCTTGGCTTTTTAACACTGCGTGAGTTTTGTGGTCCTCGGTGTCTTTTATTTATTTTATTTCTTTGACTACTTTTAACTACGTCTTTTATTTTATTTTACTATGTTTATCTGTTTGATTGTATTGTTTTATTTATGGCATCATTTTAGATTTATACACTTATTATTTATTGCTGATTGGTATATGGAATTGTTTGTTTTATTGTTGATTTTATGTACAGCACTTTGGAGACGTTTGTGTTTAAATGTGCTAAACAAATAAAGGGGATTGGATTTTTACATGCATGCACTCTGCTATCTTCTGTCCATAACAGGTGGGAGATGATTGATGTGAACATGTACAGGCTGTTTATGATGCTTCATTGGTTTCTTAAGTGTGTTGCTGCGTCCATGAATAGTTATTGTGTGAGTTCAGCCTCTCACACCTACCAACTACTGGAGTTCACCTCCTGCTAGCACATTCAGCTCAGCTCTCTGGTGTATTAAAGCTGAATCAGTATGCAGTCAATACTTTACTTCTTCTCTCCCTCACACACCTTAGTGAAGCAGTTTACCTTATGTAATGTCAGCCATTTTTATTGTTTTCGCTCTTAGAGAAAGAATGTAGTGTTCACCCAGCAGGAGCAATATTTTCACTCAATGTCAAATAACTATAAAACTAATTTGTCATGAAACAACAAAGGTGGTACATTACTGAAACTTGTAGTATTTGGTACTAGAGTTAGAGTTTCTCTTTCTCTCTTCCTGAAGCCGTCTGAGGTTCTGACAGATGTGTTTGACAGGAGCTCTGGTATAAAATGCTGTATTTCAGCTAACTGTTGTTGTTTCCATGTGTATGTAGGTCATGCTTTTTTTAAAGAGGCACGCGTGTGTGTGTGTGAATATCAGCTTGTTTGTGTGGTGGACTGGAAGAGAGAGAAACTAAAGCCCTTTTCACACATTCACTGCAGCCCTGAACTAGACATTAGCTGTAGGAGCTGAACGTGGGAATAAAACCGTCAGAATCAGGTGGAGCGCTCATTAAACATACTGAACCCTGACCCCCAGTACAAAGGATAGAGCAGGTCACCGTCCCAGGACTAGCTCTGGTTGTGTACAACATGTGTCCACTGTCCAGAATTCATATGAGAAAACGGTTCAACATGACCTTCATTTCTTCTCAGATCTGATTTTCCTTTAGAGTAACTACTAAGTAAGTACTAGGACATAAAATTAGCCATCAACCCTTCAAAACAAACACTTAAACACACATATAATATGTCAGAGGTGGACAGGACAGAGGGCTGATTCTCATCAACATGCTGCAAAATGTTTAAAAAATATAGAAAGTAGCATACTCAAGCAGCCATCGCAGCTTAAGTGAAAGGCATGAAGTCATTTCAAACATGAGTCTTAGGGTTCTCATTAGATCAGACTCATTTAGAGTTCTGACTGAGAACTGAATTGGCCATTTTTCACCATTTAGGGAACAACGATAGAGGCGGTGATCAAAGTCTCTGAAGTAACAGCAGACTGATGGTTGGCAGGGAGGGAGTGAAGGAACGCAACACACACAACACACACACACACACACAGTATGACTGTGGGCCAGTGACTCTGCATGAAATCAACCAGGATCAATACATAAACCCAACAGGCAAACCAGCTTTAATGCTGACTGCTTGTCAGCAGATCTGACAGCGCAGCAGGAACTGCTCAGTGACAGACTCACTCACACAAACATTCATCCTCCATCTGGATACAACACATCAAACATTCCAGGGATTATATTATAGATCACAATGGCTGCTACCATCTCTGATCACAATGTATACCTTTCTGACTAATACATATAAACCTCTGACGTCCAGGAGATTTTGGTTCAAATGTGTCAACTTCCTCTGCATTAATTTCTGTCTCTGTTCAGCATCTTTCAGTCTGTCCTTACATCACATGCATGGCTCCTTTTACTCAACACAAACTTGGCAGAAAAGTCTCAGTCAGATTTTTCTTTTTTTTTAATTAACAAAGTATAAAGCTGACAGGAACCCAAAATACAGGTGTCTATGGAAATGTACCATTTACATTTTTTTATTTTTTTACCATTTATACACACAAAACAGCAGAAAAAAATAAATAATAAAACTACAAAACAGTCTATTTGCATGTAAATTAAAAAAATAATAATTGTTTTCATTGTAGAAAGGAAATTCACATTTTAAAAATGTTCTAGAAACATAAATGTGACACTGTGAAAGCTCCTATGATTGAACTTTAACTGGCTTTCTCAGCTTGTCTACATATCAGATATAAATAAAGTTGTTGCTGTAAATAAAACATGTGCATTGTAAATAAAGAGATGGACTCCAGAGGGTTAAAATAAGGCCAACATTACTTGTGCAGCGTTTCTCTTGTTCTGGCTGGAGATGGCCGCTTGCTTTGCCTCTATTTTAAGCTCCAGTCTTCTGACATCACCTGAAGGATTATTCTCACAGAATGTGAATTCTCCAGGGCGTCCCTGTGCAAGTGCACACAGTATTCTGATAAGATGGGATATGCAGTGAAAGCACAAGGGGGCTTGGCTGAGCACAAAAGGAACCGAGGACACACAGTCCCTGTTGTGTGACATCCAGACAAATGCCTGGTTCTGGACCAACGCCAGACCATATTTAACATCCTCCTCCTGCCACAAGCATCCAACACTTCCTCCTTCCTCTCCTGCTGCATTATATCCTCCCACACACAGTGAAGGACTTCTGACTAAACTGTTCTTACGCTTAAAAAAGGAGCATGTATGAGGCAGGAAGAGTCCACCTCCTCAAACTTATGTCTTACAGCAGGGGTCTCAAACTCAAATTACCTGGGGCCGCTGGAGGCAGGATCAAAATGACCAAAAAAGACACAAAATGAGAAAAAAAACTAAATTACTTTTTTAAAAAAGACGCAAAAAAATTTCATTTAAAAAATGACAGAAAAAAGACAAAATTACTAAAAAAAAGACACAAAAGGAAAAAAAAAAGGACACAAAATGACCAAAAAAGACACAAAATTATTAAAAAAAGACACAAAATGACCCAAAAAGACACAGAATTACCAAAAAAGACAAACAATTATTAAAAAAGACACAAAATTACTAGAAAAAGACACAAAATGACCAAAAAAAGAACACAAAATTACCAAAAAAAGACACAAAATTATTTTAAAAAGACAATAAGATTACCAAAAAGACACAAAATTACTAGAAAAAGACACAAAATGACCAAAAAATACACCGAATTACCAAAAAAGACACACAATTATTAAAAAAGACACAAAATTATTTTAAACAGACAAAAAAATTACCAAAAAGACACAAAATTACTAAAAAAAGACAGAATTACCAAAAAAGACACAACATTATTAAAGAAAGACACAAAATTACCAAAAACAGTAATTAAAGGGACCTTCCACACACAACACGGTAAAGTGCCATTCATATAAAACTCACATTAAACTTCCATATCAAGGTGGGGGCCACAAAATATCATCACAAGGGCCACAATTGGCCCGCGGGCCGCCAGTTTGAGACCCCAGCCTTACAGGAAAGGAGCCATTAGCATGTTTGGCTAGCCTAGTGTACTATCTCCCAGTTAATTGGACTCCTTTTGTGAACAATCCACCCTGAGTCCTCCGCTACATGTCTGTCCAACATCTGGGCCAGTAATCTGATATCCAGTTCCTGACCTTATACTGATACTAATGACCTTACCACCAGAACATCTCCCACTGGGACATTATATTGCTTTTCCATAATTAATCAGCCGCCTGCAAGTGACTGGAAGGTTCACCACCCTCGTGTCTCGCTGCATGAGGCGAGGACCAAGAATCTAAACCAGTCACATTCTTATTTTAGCTGCTGCCACCTTATGAAAACAGTCATAGGTTAGACCTGAATAATTGATATCAGAAAATCAGCAACACCAGGCCAAGACTAGCAAAGCCACGCGTCCAAACTATGACTACGGGGCACCATTTGTTCTAATAAAAAAAGTAGGAACACTGTGATAATTGTTGAATAACACACTAAAATCCAAAATGTCAAGATTTTCCTTCAAGCTACATTCACATTCAGTGATGCCTGGTGCTAGCTTGTTGCTAGGAGATCCCTGGTTCAGGGACTGACTGCTGCCTTCCACCCATTTACAGCCTGAATATCCGTGTGTGACATTTACGTTCTCATTTTAATAATTACACTGAACCTTGAACAGTTGGCATTTCCCTGGATGAATGCTACAATGATTAGTCGACACACACCTCCATAAACCCCGGCAGAAATACAATGAGGAGAGACAAACTGCAATACAGATGTATGTTTTTTAGGTCCTGGGTTATAATGAGGTAGGGGTGTGCCATATCGTATCGTTCACGATAATATCGGTATATTTTTTTTATGGTTAAAAAAAATGCATATCATGATATTGGCAACATTCCTACTTCTTGATGTAGTGGTTAAAGTTGTTATAATCACAAAAAGCTCTCTGTTGCTAAACACATGCAGCTTTCAAAATAAGAGCACAGTGTGTTGACAGAATCCACCACAGAACTTACAAGAAGACTGTCAAAATAAGATGCCTTAAATAAAACATACAAGAACCTTTATTCTCCTTTACAATATTTCATTAAAATATGCCCCCAGAACCCCTAAACGGTTATTTTTATTATTTTCTCATACTCAAGAGTCAAGAGTAAATTTTTTTGTATTTGGCAACTGTTGATATTTGCACTTCACACTACATTTTAGATTTTTATTTATTTATACAGACTAAAAAAATAATATTTTCCATATATTTTTAAGTATTTGGTAATATCGTCAAGAATATCGTTATCGCAAAAACAGCCTGAAATATCATGATATTCTTTTAGGGCCATATCGCCCAGCCCTATAATGAGGCACATTTATGTAAATAAATATGGAAAAAGCAGATAAAGGTTTATTTGTCACTGACTGCTGCATTAACACAAATTTGAACTCTGGGTCGATGTTTCCATTTCATGACAATGATGCAGGTTGGTTTAAACTGGGCCAGATGTGAGCCAGGCCAGTATCTCTCTCTGACAACCAGCCGCCTGTCTGACCTGATAACACTCATCCAGTTTACTGTTCCACTTCCTCTTCAACAACAGGTATGAATGAAATGGAGGAAACCCATGAGAGCCTTCTCACTCTCAACAGGAAGTAAATATCCAACTGTGGTTTGAGGTCTAATTGCTTTACATATTCCCAGAATGCAGAACATTACCCTTACATGCATAACTAAGTATGGGAAATTTATTTCTTAGTTTCTTTTGTTCAGACGAGGTAGGTAGGAGATGTTTCTACCTGACATGTTTCGACTGACAACTTCAATCTTCTCCACGCGAGGGGGGGGGCGTGGTCAACCTGACCGACCTGCCAGTTGTCATGGTGACCACGCCTCATGAGGAACGCCACAAAAACACTCGTCACTCCCTCCCCTAACTCTTGGCTATGGGATCTAATGTCCTTTCTATCAGCTGACACCTCTGAAGAAGACTGAAGTTGTCAGTTGAAACATGTCAGGTAGAAACATCTCCTACTTACCTTGTCTGAACCAAAGAAACTAAGAAATAATATTCAGAAGCAGACAAAATGAAATTGCTGGAAATAAGTATGGGAAAGCTGTTGTAGGTTACCGATAAGACTGTGCTCATAAATAGTCTGCTATTGTTACCCACGTTGCATTGGTCAACAAGATCTCCAAACTAAACGACAGAATAGGTTGTCTGTCAATACCACCCAAAGTACTTCCAATAAATGTATTTAAATTTAAATTTAAATGGGTGGTAGCTGCTGCAGCAGTGGGCCAATCACATGATGCATTTCATTGAAGAGCACTTGTGGTGATTGGCTGTGAGCAAAACCATACAAATGGTCTTTTTTTCTGGGTCTGGGTGCAAAAAGCATTGAATGCATGAATTGTTTCACTGGAGAAGTTTCAATAGTAATTGATATTGGGTGATTACAGTACCTGCTGATACCCAACCAAGGTTATTATAGTTAACGAAAACTAACAAAATAACCAAAACTAAAATTGAAAAAACATTTTTGTTAACTGAAACTGTATTGTGTGGTTACAAAACTAACTAAAACTAACTAAAATTATAGTGGAAATGTCCTTAGTTTTCGTTTTTGTCAACTTTTTTCATTCATACTTCAGTGTTTCTATTTCAACATGCAGGAACACATGGTAAATATGTTTACTGAGACTGGGATGTTTACACTAGAACCAAAATACAAAACACCAGAACTGTAAGAGTTAATAACCTTATTGGGCCTGAGATGATAAACCAAAGGAAATGAAGGCACATACCCATTACAAAAAAACTAAAACTAATAAAAACTAAACTATAACTAAGTGTTTTCAAAAAATAAAAGCTAAACTAAAATTAGCAAACTCACTCTAAAAACGATCTAAAACGAACTGAATTTGAAAACAAAAATTCACAACGAAATTAAAACTAAGACTAATGAAAAATCCAAAACTATTATAACCTCAGTAACCACGACAGCTGATAGTCATTTTCCAATAAAGGCCCCTAAATGACCTCTTATGAAAAAAGGAATGAGGTTGGTGGACCTTCTAGTTACTTTCTAGAAAACTTCTCTTGGTGGCCACCTCTAGCAGCATTTAAATATTTATCCAGTAGTTGGCTCAGTGGATTCCTATAGTACACCATGTATATTTCAGCCATGGTGCTCCCACAGCTGAATAATGGAGGGCAAATCTGTGGCCTTCTGTCATCACCATACTGAGTCTAGGTGTGCTGTGTTACTGGGCCACAGGGGAGCAGAGGCTCTTCTGTGGATGGCCGAGCTGGATGATTTGCTCGGCTGCTGCCTGCAATGGATGATTTTCCAATCGTCCCCTGGTGCTGAATAAAACATGACGATGCAGGAGAGGAGCCTCAGGGTCGAGGTGCTCAGGTGACATGGCCGGCTGAAGGGACACGTGGTGAATCTGAACCTGACGGGAACATTAACCCTCCATTCACACGTCTGTCTAGGTCTTTATGGAGCTTAGCACCTAACTGCCCACTTCTTCCTCCTTCTGATGAGTATATGAGCATGAACTGTTCCTCAAAGCTGTTTGACACAACATGTGATGCAATCATCGCAATTTGTTGCACTGCAAAGCTGGAAAACACTAATAAAATATGCATTTTGAGGATTTTCACGACACTTTGCTATGTTATTAATATTATTACTATTATTATTATTATATATAATGTTGCTGCCATTACTATTATTACTATATACTGTAATATACTACTATTATTATTATACCGGCCTTATTTATTATTATTATTATTACTATTATTATTATTATTATATATTATATATCATATTATTTTATTTAAAATTACTTTATTTATATTTTTCATTTTATTTATTTTATATTGTTTATTATCTATTATTACATATTATATTATATTATATATATTATATTATATACTGTACTATTATTATTATTATTATTATTATTATTATTATTATTATTATTATTATTATTATTATTATATACCGTCTAGTCACTATAGCATTGTTGCATCATATCACCAGTTTAATTATTACCATCATCTTGCCAACCATCCTACCAACTGATGTTCTTTTTTAACTTCTTAAGTGTCCTTGTTCTATTCTGTGTTTTTTTCTATTGTTGTTTTTATTTATGCTACCTCAGTATTTTATTCGATTGTATTTTATTGTACTTGAATACCGGACTGCTGTGACAACTGAATTTCCCTTCGGGGATGAATAAAGTAATCTATCTATCTATCTATCTATCTATTTTGTTGCCATTCCCTGCACCGGGGGTTAATACCCCCCAACCCAAAAAAAAAAGCACAGAGATTGAAACCGAGGCATCTTTAAAACACGAGGATGAGAAATTTGAATAGCAGAGTGGACAGATGTCTCCAGCAGAGAACAAAACCTTAGATTGACTGTCTCTTCTTGCTGTAACCCAGCCCCGCAGCATGACAGCCTCTAATACAACAGCAGCGAAACGCTATCCTCTGTGAGAAACCTTAATCTGCAGCTTGTTGTTGCCTCAGCCCTGTTTAACAGAACAGTCGGCCAGATAAGCTGCACATGTACAAAATGTTCTCCTGCATACAGAGAATTCCCATGCAACTTGACAAAAAACTGGCTTATAAACCTATGAGTGAACCAGTGTTTACAACAATTTACGACTTCATTAATGACGTACAAGGCCTACTGGTTTGCTGGTGATTATACATATTTATACATGATAAAAATGAAGCCATATTTATTTTTCACTGCTGCAATTCAAAGTGTGCACCTTATGTCCTTATGTCTGTTTGTATATTATTATTATATTTCTGAGACATTGTCTCTCGCACTGACTTGGTGGTGTTTATTAATCTCATTGTACCCAGGTACAGTGACAATAAAAGTGATTCTGATTCTGAAAGATGAAGTCCAAACCTACAGACACATAATGTTAAAGGTGTCACTACCACCTGATACATTGCCTTGTTACTCCTTTACAAGACCTGGAAGGTTTCCATGAAAATGTCCTTCAAGAACATCAGATCTGATGTGGCAGCTTGCCTGGACTCTGCTGCAGCAAGGTGACCCTCCATCTCAACCTCTTATTTACATGTTAAACAGCCAAACTCAAGTAGGGCTTTGCTGTTTCCACAATGAAGCTTTAATCCAGCTAATGCTAACCGACTGCTTTGAAACTTCAAGGCCATGCAAACAGCAGCGTGTATTATCCTTTTTATTCCACCAGTTATTGTGACAAACCGTCAAGCTGCCAGGATCAGAAGAATGTGCAGCATTGACGGACTGGAGATCCTCCAGAGGAGCTGAGCCAACATCAGGAGTTGCACTTCATCCCAGGAGCTAATTTAGATCATCTAAGACAGCTGTTCTCAACCTTGGGGTCGGGACCCCAATTGGGGTCGCGAGATGATTTCTGGGGGTCGCCAAATCATTTTGGAAGTCAGCTCTGTCTCCACTGTGTTAAAGTGTTCATGTGTTAATGTGTTTTAGTCTTTTTGGTCAATTAATGTCTTTTTTTTGTCATTTTGTGTGTTTTTTGTCATTTTGTGTCTTTTTTTTAAATCATTTTGTGGTCAATTTGTGTCTTTTTTGGTCATTTTGTGTCTTTTTTTATTATTTTGTGGTCAATTTGTGTCATTTTGTTTCCTTTTTTTTGGTAATTTTGTGTTTTTTTGTCATTTTGTGTCTTTTTGGTCATTTTGTTTCTTTTTCTGGTCATTTTGTGTCTCTTTTGGTCATTTTGTGTCTTTTTTGATCATTTTGTGGTCAATTTGTGTCTTTTTTGGTCATTTTGTTTCCTTTTTTGGTCATTTTGTGTCTTTTTTGGCTGATCTGAAGTGTGCGTCTGAGATTGTGTTCAGTGAGTGGGGGTCGCGGACAACATGCATGTTAAATTGGGGGTCGCGACTCAAAAAGGTTGAGAACTACTGTTCTAAGAAAGCGCAGAGCTGCATCATGAGGTTACACAGACACAGGGGAGAGGGCGGTCCGATGGGGGGCTCCAGAGGAAAACAAGGTGGCGGTGTGATTGACACTGTGTACCAAGATGAGTGGGACAGCATCGCTACTTCCTCATCGTCTCACCAGTCAGGCTCCGTTCTCTAAGAAGAGCATGAGCCGCCGACAAAGGCTCCTTTCACCCAGCGACGGTCACGTGACTGTGGGAAAACTGGAGGTTCCTCAGCACAAAAGCACCGGATTCTGTCCCACAAAGATCTTAAAAGAAGGTTATGGTCTAAGGGGGCTTCTCCATGTCTGACTGCTTCTACTCAATCACTAACTAGTCTTGTCCATGTCAGTTTAACAACAACAGCCCAGACTGTTTGCCCTGGAGCAGTAATGGATCCAACTACACAGGGTCTAATGTCCTGTTTCCACTGCATGATACAGCATGGAGCTACACAACGAGACACGCCTGGAACTCTTCTGTTTTGGTTTTCACACCTTGCCTTAAACCATCTTGGTCAATCTGAGCCAATAGTACAAGTCGGTTCCAAGAAAAAGTTGTGTGTGTCTAAAACATCAATAAAACAGAATGTGATGATTTCAAAAGCTTTGTGACATATATTTAATTGACACGGTACAAAGACAATATATTTATCGTTTAAACTGATCAACCTTTGAATTCATACTATGCACATAGAGAATTGTGCGAAACAGGACATCCTGCACAAATCCACCATATTTAAATAACCAAAAGCTTCCATAAATAGACCAATTAGATGTACACAAACATTGACAATGCATGCACATGCTGGTTGAAAAAACATAGACTGCCAATAAGAACACTGAAAATAACCACTTATTGTGATTTCTTTTTTTTTCAGTGTAAGAACAGCAGACCAACATTAATTGCAAGAAGTAATTTTGTGCATTTTGACATAGCACTTTTAATATTTCATGCTCAAATGCATGTAGTTGCACTGAGGGCCACTTCAGGTGAGGGTGCGGCCGTATGTGGCCCCCGGGCCTCCAGTTGCCCATCCCTGTTCTAGACAGACACAGTGCAGACATTCCCGTTTGGTTGCTGATTAAAGGATCTAGCAGTGATGTGCTGAAGACGCTGTCACAACAGTTTAATGCCATGATGTCGCTATGACCATCAGCTCAGAGGGAACTTCTCTCTGCAGCTAAAAGAGGAAATGCCCTGATCCTGACCTGTTGACCTGTTAAAGGGACTTGAGTCGAGCTGAACCGTGCAGAGAAACTGAGGCATGTTTCACGTGACAACTTCTGGTAAAATGGGTGTTTGGCACTGGGAGAACTGGTGAGCATCTGCTGCCATGCTGACTCTGAGAAGATATGATAGTTATGTATTCTTGGTCATTTTCCACGAGGTGAACAAAATAACAGGTGTTCTTACAATGTTGTGCAATCGACTACAGAATAAACTCCTGCAGCTCCTGAATCAACACCTTGTTGACGGTACCAACAGAAATATCTCTAGCACGCAAAACAAATTGTCATTCAAAAAATTACTTAAGACGCACTTAATGCCGCCCACCAAATGAATGATTACTAATATGTTACGATTTATTTTGTTTTCTTATTTTATTTATTTTTCTCTGCTATACCTGTAGCCGGATGATTCTTCCTTTTAAATGTTCTCTAATGAAATGACAAATTATAAGTGTATACAGCTGATATTGACACCATAGACATGTGAATTAATGATTTTTACAGTATAACATTTGTCGGGTAAATATGAATGTAGAATTTTTAACAGTATTGCATGTATGTATTAATTGAGTTTGTTATTGTTTTTCTTGTATGTACTGTTTTTGTTTATGTTGTTTGTATGTCATTTTCTATTTCTTTTTAGGGCCCCAGGAAGACTAGCAGTCGCCAAGGCGTCAGATAATGGGGATCCATTCAATAAACAAATAAACAATATTTTTGTCTTGCAGTTACTGTATTGTATTATCATATATATATATATATATATATCATAGTTAATGTTGTTTATCAGTCATTAATAAGTCACTCAAGTTTGTTTACTGAGTCAACTAATGTCCCTCTCTATTACAAGCAGAGAATCCTCCATAACAGATCTGTGTACCTCTATAACCTGCAGTACTACTGGCCACTGTGACCTTTGGATCACTTCAGCATGTGATCAACAGTCGAGTCCAGGAAAAGGTTTGTTTACGCTTCAACTGGCCTCCAGAGGTTAACAACACTATAACCAGCTGTGCAGAACAATCCATTAATACAAAACTTTTCCTTTTTTATGGAAGTCCCTAATATCATATGGCTCATATAATGTTAACATGTAATGTTTGTTTCTTAAAACTTCTGGGAAATGTATTGTCCCATCTAGGAAAAGCTCTGATAGAATCTGTAAAAAGTTTAGTGTTAGATTGAAATGCAGCAAATGGTGTGTTGACAGCAATATCAATGATGTTAAATATAGATATTAATTAACTCAACTTTTCTCAACTCAACTTTATTTGTAAAGCACTTTAAAACAACAACAGCCGCAACAAAGTGCTGTACATAAACAAACAGAACAAGAGACAATAAAATAAATAAAACAGGAAATAAACACTAAAATAAATAGATTCATTGCTTTTTAAAAGACAATAAATAAATAAAAGCAAATCATAAAACACTAAAAACAAGAGCAGAGTCTCATGCGTGGTTAAAAGCCAAGGAATAAAAATAGGTTTTAAGATGACTTTTAAAAATGGACAGTGAGGAGGCTCGTCTGATGTGCAAACAGAATGACTTAAGTATATCGGCCTTAACTGTTGTCAGATTGCGGATTAAATAACATTAATATTTGACACAAATGTGTGATTCTACTATATCTGCATTATCAGGGTTTCCTCTCTTTTTAAGAAATAATTTCTCAGGACCAACCAGGTCTAGGTCTAGGCCCAGTCCTGTTAGTTTTATATCCATGATGTTCATGAGGTCTTAAAATCTTAAACTGAAGATGATGGTTTCATTAGAAGTCTTTAGTGGTAACATTTACTACTTTATGTTAACGATGCTTTAACATAAAGTCTAGTGTCAATCAGTCACTAGTGGGCCCATTAACCCAACGTCAGAAAGCTGTTTTGCCCCAACAAAACCTAATGAAAACCTGTCAGAATAGGTTAGCAGGCTGGCTAGTTTCCTCTGGGCTTTTTCTGAGAATCTAGCATGTGGCTCGGGGGAAAACAAGACGCCAACAAAGATTGCTGCGTGTTTGACTGACACGGGAGTCAAAAAGGATTTGTTTTGCTGTTCTGCTTTGTGTCTGGGAAACTTTGAGTCATACAGCACAGCTAAATCTACCAACAGGTACATTTTGAAAAAAGTGCACATCTACTTTTAGTTAAAGTAAATAAAGTACAATTAAAACTTTCCAGGACATCTGGTTACTTTAATCAATTTCCAGGTGTTGTCATAAGTGGGGTAACTAGAAACTAAAACTAAATTCTCAGGTATATCAGGAAGCAGGGAAACCCTGAATGTGCTTATACAAAAAAAGTATTTTTCTTTTTTTTAACTTCTCTTTATTGGCTTTTTTTTCTTTCTTCACATACAAAAATAAAGAAGGTACATGTTGATTTATGCTTGAAATCAACACGAAAGAACAGAATGGTCGTAAAAAAAATAAAAGCAATTTTAAAAAAAAACCTAGGTGAGTCAAATCAAATATCAAAACAATAATAAGGTTTACAAATAAAAGAAAGAGATTTAAATAGTAATAATACAACTTGGAGGATGTCAAGTGTTCTAAAAATTACAGTTGTTAATTTTCCATGTGATTGTATTTAGTATAATAGTCCATAAATGGCTGCGCAAAAAAAATAGTAGCACTGTGACTTCAAGCTCTAATTTTTAAGATTTGTATTAAACAAAGACAATGAACGGCACTTTCTCAGCAATGAAGAGAGCCAACTCATACCAAAACCAAATCATGGCTACCGGGTAGGGGTGTGCCATATCGTATCGTTCACGATAATATCGGTATATTTCTTTTATGGTTAAAAAAAATGCATATCATGATATTGGCAACGTTCCTACTTCTTGATGTAGTGGTTAAAGTTGTTTTAATCACAAAAAGCTACTGACTCCCTGTAGCTAAACACATGCAGCTTTCAAAATAAGAGCACAGTGTGTTGAGAATCCACCACAGAATTTACAAGAAACTGTCAAAATAAGATGTCTTAAATAAAACATACAATAAACTTTATTCTCCTTTAAGAATAATAAAATTCATACATTTTAATTCATTAAAATATGCCCCCGGAACACCTAAATGGTTTTTTTTTTTATTATTTGCTCATACTCAAGAGTACATTTTTTTGTATTGGCAACTGTTGAGATTTGCACTACAAACTACATTTTAGATTTTTTATTATTTATACAGACTACAAAAAAAATCTTATTTTCTATCTTTTTAAGTATTTCCTAATATCGTCAAGAATATCGTTATCGCAAAAATAGAATGAAATATCGTGATATTCTTTTAGGGCCATATCGCCCAGCCCTACTACCGGGTCAATCATTTAAAGCCCGTATGCCTGCACACACACATGCAGCACATATTTATAGAGCTATTCACATGGAGAGCAACAGGGTCGGTGATTGGGACGACAAAAGCTGAGGAGAAAAGAGTAAAACCAGGAGGTTGCGTGAGAGCCAATAAAAAGGTCAGGCTGGACTGAAATGTGTCCCCCACATCTATTTGTGAAACGCTGCATTGCAGGGGCAGCTGCTGCTGGTGGCAGGTCCCGATAAGAGCATGTGGAGCTTGTGTTTGTCAGTGATAGAGGCCGGCTGCACAACCGTCTAGCAGCAGCACGGGGACACGACACACATCTTCCTGCTATCACTCCTCAAACACCGCCAGCAGCAGCAGCTAGAGAACAGAGAACAAAGCTCACGTGCTCTTCTTTTCTTCCTGCTACTGTACCATGTGCTTGGGAAATAGTTTCAAAGTCCAAGGTTCAATATTGACAGAAAGTGCTGTGTCAAATGCCTACAAATGCCTTTTAGTACGTGCTGCACTAGCTATCAGATGCCAGGGACTATTCTGAGGGAAACGCCACACCGACCCAATGTTGCCGCATCTGCTCAGCACGACACGCAGCGAGCTGGAAGCTTCTGCTCATGGGTGGTTGACGTGACGCTCAATTTTTGTGTTCCCAGTGACAAATATTACTAAAATTTGATAATATTTCTTTAAAATTAATGTTTTAATATGCAGTTCATTCTTCTACATCTAATCCATCTGCAAACAATGAGTACCGTTCTTCAACTATGCAAATATTCTGTTTTGAACATGACATTTGTCCACCGGTGCAACTGTCCTAGGTAGCATTACTTATCTTAAAACAACTGTCATTTAATGAAAAATTCATCTAAATACATTAAAATACTTGAATGCATGTCATACGAGTGTTTACTTAATGAATCTAGAGGTTATAAGTGTTAAGGTCCCTATGCAGAGTTATAATGACACATTACATTTTGTCCTCCTGGAGCAACGCCATGATGTAGATATAAAACAGGCATTAATATGACCAGCCCATTACTGAGAGGGGTCCTTCCAGAACCAGGAAGGACAGAAGAATCTCTGGACACAAGATCACTTCTGGCTCAAATATTTTCATAATATTACTATTATTTTGTGTGCTTGCTTGCAAAAGCACACTAATTGTTATTCCGTGGGCTTATGTCTCTTTATTATTATTCTTCCGTTTCTTCCGTGGTGTTTTTTCGGTCGACTACTCCTCCCAGAGTTTTGGTCACACATATACAAAAAAGGTATCAAATCGACCGGCTCGCCCATGACAAGTGTGCTATGACTTTTATAAGGGTTTCGACAAACGGTTTTCAAATTATTGGGCAAAAACACGTCAAAAAATCCCCCCAATGTAACCCTATGGAGAGTCTAGAGTGGAGAAGTCATCAAACAGAGTGTAGAGGGAGAGAAAGAATTGTCAAAAAATAAATTTGAAAACTGCGCTCCAGGCCGCAAATTTCACTCTACAGAAATAATTTATACATAGAAACGTAGGAAAATTTGTCCTCTCACTCACAATCCTCTGGTAAAGCTGTCAGAGTTATAGTTTGGGCGCAGGACGCACAGATGCTCAAACAAAATGCACCAACTGCCGCATCGGCTCCCATGTTAAAAATGAAGGAAGATTTCTCAAAAAAAAAAATTTAACAGTTTTTTAAAATCGCTCTAACAAAGCTATTTTTTCATTTTTCTTAAAAAAAAACATATGTAGATGTTCAGGAAGAACTCAGGACGCTCAAAGTGAAGTCGGATCAATGATAGGTATTATGGTTTTGCCGAAAATGCTTTCTGTTCGAGGCCAGAATTTCAAGTTTGTCGACCTCTGTCTGCTCACTTTGATGGAACTGTCTCCATCGTCAGTTAATTTCAGTTGATTGCTCTGCTCTGATTGGTCGACTCCACCTGGCCACGTGGTTGCTTAGCTACCAAAGCCTCCCCCCTCCCCCCCCCTCCTCCAACACAGACATTCTAACTGATAACTGTCAGTTTACTCTAAGTAAACAGACATGGTGTTTCTTCATAAAACATGAGACCTTATAACTTGACCATACATTGTCCAATCTGCCTCAAACTTGTCATGCATGATGATGGTTCATCACTTTTCAGTTCTACATAACAATAATTCATAAATTCCCGCCCTTTTTATTAGCCACGCCCCCTTTTACTAACTAATGAACCGTTTGTCCTAGAAACTTGTATAAGATGTCAGATTACTCAGCATAGAGTCCGTTTAACTGGTGATTGATAACCCCGCCCCTTTTGATAAGCCACGCCCATTTTACTAACTAGTGAACCGTTTGTCCTAGAGACTTGTATGAGGTGTGAGTGTACTCAGCAGAAAGTCCCTGTTTAATCCGTGCCCCTTTTGATAAGCCACGAGAGTCACGGTCCAGAGGCAAGCACACAATCAAAATTTCTTTAGGAATTTTCTAGTTATTATTATTATTATTATTATTATATTACTATTTCCGTGCAGTGTTGGAACTGGTGGTCTTAAGGTAGTCCTTTGGTACAACGCAGTTTAAGTATTGATCTGAATATTTTTATCAATTTACATTGATTGATCATTGAAAATAATGTAAATTGATAAAAAATATTCATAGCTAATATGCCGTGGGCTTATCTATCTTATCTGTCCAACATTCTCTGAATTAAATAATGACTTTATTCTTTATTTTGTTGCACCGGTGGACACATTTTAGGACTACCACACCAAAACGTTAATAATATGCTAAATATATGAAGAATTAGAAATGGACACATTCAGTTTTGAATTATTCACATATAAGGGAATATAATTGTATGTCATTTGACATATATTTTTGAATTATTCTTTTTTAGCGGCTCGGTCCAACTTTAACAAGTGAACTCAAACACATCGGCAAAGCCCTGTTTTATTTTATTTTTTTTGTGTATTTATTTTTATTGTTTTCATAACAGAAAAAATATATACAAATGATGTATACAAATTAGAGATAAATGGTGGAGCTACACAGAACAATACATGTTTTGTTTTTTTCTGACAGAGTTTTTGACATTAGACAAACAAAACAAGGGTATAACATAAAAGGCACAGCTACACAATAACACTGATTCAGTTTTTAGACATTAAATCAAGAAAAGGTTGCCATATTTTAAAAAAGATATCCTCTTTAGTAGATATGATGTACCTGATTTTCTCCAAGTGTAAAACATTTCCCAGCTCTCTCAGCCACATTTCAAACGTAGCAAAGCCCTGTTTTATTATTACATAATAAAATAAATGTGGGGAGATATATCAGCCCGGTCAGTTGAGAAAAATGTTTTTAGAGATTTGTCCGAGCTGAAAACAAGACGCTGCTCCCTCGGTGGAGACTCACATCTGATCACATCTAATCTGTTTTCTGCAGTGTTTGTGTGGCCAAGTCCAAGTTTGCACTTCAATTTTGTGTTTTGCCAGGCATATAAAAATAGTCTGTCAAAGTACTAAATATATTATGCATCACTGCCAATTCAATCATGATTATTATTTTTATCTGGATTCATAACATGGACTTCAATTACCAAGCCCCACAGTTTCAGCGAGGCATTGAACTCACCATAATTAGGTGAGGCAAAACAATGCACACGCCAATAAAGAAAGAAATGAGCCGACACACTATGCATATCAGGATTTCCATTTACAAAATGTAATCAAATATACACTAATTACAGATGACATCATCTTCAGTAATGTTAACACCTGATAGGACTCTCAGGTTACATTTGATTCAGCAGATTGATAATAATGCTTTTCGGAAGCAAGATATTTCAATCAGAGCTGCATTTGATGGAGACTAAAAGGTGAAAAAGCTTGCAAGTAGAAAATAAACATAGATAGAATACTGTTTGTTTTACTTATTTCATATATCTTGTTCATATCAGATGAAAAAAGGCCTAATGAGTGATTCTCATAAAGCCAGTCTAAGTTCTGTCTGTGGAGATTATAAAGACATACTTTATTAAATTAATATATTTGACTTTAATATGAATGAACAATATAGCCATAATGAGGCACAATTCATTGTTTAGTGTTAAAATAATTTTTCTATATTTTTAAACATATTTTTGATTCACACATTCATTACCATAATGCGTCCAGATAAAAAAAATCATACACTGAAATATTTAATAAACTTAATATAAATTATACTTTTTAAACAAATGTATAATTATTTGTATCAAGAACAAAATCTGAATGAAAATGCATTATAATATGTGTTTATTTTAATAAAATAAATGTTGGTGATACCAGCTACCCTTGGGCATATTTAAGTGCTTGCCAAAAAAAAAACAAAAAAAAAACTTTTGTCGTTTTTTTTTCATTTAAAAATGTGTTCGGGTAATGAATTTAGCTCACAGTGTCTCTAGAAATGTCAGAAAACACCTTAAATTTTTCAAATAGATTATAAATTCATATTAAACAGTGACTTTAGATTGCAAATGTTATAAAGGGTCAAAGAAAATATGTATTCAATGCTCTTGGATGTTTGCTATGAGCTGCACCATGTTGATGAGAATCACCCTAATGTAGTAATATCTGGGGTTTAACAGATTGAAACCAGCACTTTGTGTTTATTTAAATGATTGAATATTTAAAACATTGAATTGAAGTATCATCCTCAGTTGAAGTTCAGGGTCATTTTATCTTAATGTGGACAAACACTAAACAACAATGTTTGACATTTAAAAAAACACAACATGGTTCCAATTTGTTGCCGTGGTGACCGTTTTGTTTACATTTGATCACTGATCAGACTTCCTGTCATGTTTTAACAAACACTGATCTCCGGTTTGACCTTGGCAGGTAAGAACTTTCTTTTCCTACCGTCTCAGACGTTTCTTATTTTCTACTTAATAATATCAGATCACACAATAAGTTCTGCCCACTGTTTCCTCGGTGTGTTGTATGAATTCAGGCCAGGACTACAAGGTCTCACTGCACAGATCATGGACACAATGGACACTAAAAAAGCCAGTAAATACAACAAATGTATTAATAATACTACGTGTTGTCATTGGATTTACTGGCTGTTTCAAGAAACAAAATACTGCAAAGTGAAATTGGTTCCTGTGACCAGAACACAAACACAATGCACAAGATGCATCATAGTCGATTTCATCAGTCTGTTACATTTATGTCCAATCATTAGTTCCAGTCAAAACATGATTTGACAATTTTATCACGGAGCTCATTAAGACAGTGGAAAGAATATAAAAGGTAGAAATTGAGAATAAAGGCACATCCTAAAGATATCTATTTTCACTTTGCACCAATAATATTGGATTGTTGATCATCAAATCATTAAACTGATACAGATTAATGTATCATTCCACCGCTACAATGCACAAAATATATCTAGCTGCAATAAACAATGCAGCTGATCACTGTGATGCGATTTGCATGAAAAGTGGTACTTAAGTCCCCAAGGTGAGCTAAAATCACTTCACTACTTCCAGGACCACTTTCTAAATATTTGTTAAAAAATAAAACATCTGAGTTTGATGCATAACGTGTTAGACTTCTGTATTTTATGGGAAAACCTAAAGTCTTAAATTTAAATCACACATTGCCACTGTGAGATTCCTCTGCAGCAACATTTCATTGTAGGGCAACAAGAAGAAAAAGTTGCATCACAAACCAACAACAGTGAAAATGTTGACAGCAGGAAGGATGCTGCAGCAACACAGCCAGCAGCACACGCAGAATAATAATAATGTGCTGAATGTGAATTTAACTTACTGCCTAGAGAAGTTAGATGCTTTCACAAATAATAAAAAGAGGGCAGCCTTATAGACACATTTCAGGCTGTAGTCCGCATTTTATGCCGACTGTGACCTCCAAAATTACAGCTACAGCTTTGAACAAGGACCTGATGCTACTCCAAGGGACTGGCAGAGTTACAGTAGGATTGTCTGTGTTTATACAGTACAGGCCAAAAGTTTGGACACACACCTTCTCATTCAATGCGTTTCCTTTGTTTTCATGACTATTGACATTGTGGATTCATCAAAACTATTAATGAACACATGTGGAAGACATGTTTTCAGTTATTTCACACTTTTTTTGTACATAATTAAGTACATAATTCCATATGTGTTCATTCATAGTTTTGATGCCTTCAGTGAGAATCTACAATGTAAATAGTCATGAAAATAAAGGAATGAGAAGGTGTGTGTCCAAACTTTTGGCCTGTACTGTAGCTCAAAATACTTCCCCACCTTCCCTGATGGATCTCCCCTCCATGTGACCATGAAGCTGTTCAACCTGGCTGCTGCATTGTGCCAAGCAATTGCTTTATTCTATTCAGAGCGTTCACACACTTCAATGTCAGAGGACATGCTTCAACTTCTTATGTCAGCTAGAAAACTTGCCACTTCAACACTTTCCAAGGGCTCGGACAGCTATGGCGCTCTGACAGCATGACACAAAGTTAAACATCCGATCAAATGTTAAAATCACACAAAAGGTTTTCTCAGAAAGCAGAATATCTCCCCAGTGTCACAGCTTTCTTTTGTAGCTATCAGAGCTGAGTTTCTCTTCCTTCTCAATGCTTTTCAAACTTCCTAAAATGTTTCACCATGATGCTGCATGTTTGTATTTGTTGTTTGTGGTGTTGATGTGCCAAACACGCCTCAAAACACACTGCAGAGATTGCAGACATTTCTTTTTGCCCCAACTTAGTTTAAAATATCTATTTCTGTGTTTGCTCAAATCGTTATTATGTTTCTTTTACACATCTGTGTGGCAACAAACTTCATGCTCACATTCAGACATCATATCAAGTTCCTGCAGAGTTACTTAAGGTTTGGTTATTGTATGCACCAGTTAATGTTTACATAGTAACAGAATGAAAGTAAACTCGCCATGAAAATAGCATTCAGGCTCTTATGTGACAGAGATAAGCAGGCTGGTTACTCATTCAGAGCCATGACTCTTAACTATGAACGTGATTTTTCAGAAACTTCACCGGATACAGTCTTCAACTCGGGTCAATAATAGTTAACAGGACATTTATTTTATGGAGACACGTCTAACCTTTCCTTTAGTGCATTTACACGTCACAAGGTGAAGGTCTAAGATTCATAAAATGTGAAGGTGATTACGGTCCATATTACGTCCATATTATCTGCTACAGAGTTCACATGCAACATCTTTGTTACTGTTTACATCCCTCCATCAGCTTCTGATTTAGGAATTGATGCCACCGCATAGGCTCTTTATTTTGTTAATTCATGTGAAGCTAGGTAGAAATATATTAATTGAGTGTTCTATATAGTCTATGAAATGGTCTTGTGGTTGATTTTATAAAGCTGTTTTCCCTGCTTTTTCTTATTCTTCTGCCATCAAAAAAAACAAAACTTTACCATGCATCTGGAGAACTGTTACAACCCTACTTAGTAGGCATAGATTGTCGGTCAATTGTAATAATAATAATAATAATAATAATAATAAAATAATAATATATTTTATTTATAAGCCCCTTTCTAAACACTCAAGGACACTGTACAATAATTAGAACAAAACAAAACAGGGAATGAAAACTAGACACAAGAAATAAAACAAAACAAAGAACTATTATAAAAAATATTATTATAATAAAAAATAAAACCAAGAAACAAATGGTATCAGTGTCAACAATAAATTAGGTTTTTTCTTTTTACACAGCTTTAGAATGTGTTTGTTAGAGTGAGAGATGAAAGTGATTAGCAGTAACGTTATGAATCATATGCCATAAGTAGCGGAGGACGTCCTGTATAAACACTGCAGAAACACAGTAACATTAACTAATGTTAATGATATTATTCACGGGGTTTTAACCCTATAAAGCCAAGTGTATCATATTTGATACACAAGTTGTTGAGACCTCTACATCATCAGTCTGATATATTTTTTTCCTGAAAAACCTGATGTATACATGTGTTGGAGATTTAAAAAAACAACAACTGAGCAACAAATTGCACAAAAATACCAGATGTAGCAAAAATGATACAGGTTCATTGCTGGTGTGAAAACTTCATATCAGCAGATAAATATTTTTTTCTTGCATATTTGAATTAAATGTTAAAAGGAAAGTCTTAATAGGATAAAAATGTTCGGTTTTATGTTTTTGTTAGTTCAAGAAAAACAAACTGTGAGCAACAAATTGTACAAAAAGACCTGATGTATCAAATATGATACAAATTAGAATTCATATATGCAAATTGATTTCTTTTTTTTTTGTCAGCAGGTTCAATAAATACTCAAGTTTTTAAAAAATATAATTTTCTGGCAATTATTTCATGGTTCAGGCTTTATAGGGTTAAGTAAGTGGTCTGTAATAAAGGACTATTACATATTGAGTCAATAAATGTCAGAACATTAAAGCAAAACAACAACTTTCCTCATGTCTGTCCATCGCTGTGATGTGACGTAGAGCTACGTAGCTGTCATTAGCATTAGCATGTTAGCTTAAACTTGAACTCACCTGTCCAGGTTCTGCTGCATGGCCACTGCATTCTGATCCGCCATGGTCGTAGAAAAGCAGAAAAAAGCCCAATGCTGACTCACTGTAGCTGTTGTTACAGGTAGAACATTAAAACGACACGCCTGTTGGTGTTCTGCAGCTGTTAGCTGGTTGCTAGCTAGCTAGCTGGGGCTAACTAGCTACTGCAGCTGTGGTTGCTAGCTAGCTGGGGCTAACTAGCTAGCTACATAGGCCTTTGTGTTGCTACGGGGAGTCAGCTGCTAACGAGCCAGTTATTGAGCGGTAAAGTGTTCCTCCGCGGCAGCTGCAGCCTAGAGAACATCTACCTGCTAACGAAGAACTAAATCAGATAATAAAACCTCCTTTATAACGGCTACGGTCCCGTTTCTCATCAATATTATCGCTTTGGCGTGACCGCTTGACTCTCTGAGGTAACGCAGACTGCTGTGCGTGATGACGTCATCACAACAACGGCGTCGCAGCGTTGCACTTCCATGGGAAATGTAGTTTCATAATGCTTCCCCCCCTCTTATCAAGGCCGGATTAATTATAGGGGCAGAAATGAATTTTAGGGGTGATTTCTGTTTAAAATGAGCTGAGGACCAAAATGCTACTTAATTCTAGATTATTGATTTTTGTTTGTGTCTTGTCTTCCTCTGTGGTGGCTCTATCAGTTCAATAGATAGATAGATAGATATACTTTATTTATCCCAAGCTGGGAAATTACAGTGAAGCAGCAATATTACACACATAGACAATGACAATTAAATAAAAAGAACAACCTAGGCATACTTCAAGCAATAAAATATAAAAATACAATAAAAATACAATAAAATATAAAGTGTCTAAAGAAGGAGTATAAGGAGTAGAGTAGAAGGAGTAAAGAATACATCTGTGCTGCTAGGAATAAGTGTTGAATAAATAAATATTGGATGCTTTGAATGTTGAGGACACTTCCTTCCTATTTTTTTCTATCTTTTTGTACGATATCCTTGAGTGCCAAGAAGCCGCCCTCCTAATAAAATGTATTATTATTATTATTATTATTATAATCAATGTAGTGGGTCAATTTTGACAGATTATACTGATGCTGATGTGTTTTGTTTTCATAACATCATATGTGAGTGCGTGGCTTGACAAGAGGACATCATGGTGCATTTGTAGTTCTATGAGCGTTTTTCACATCTGTACATGAAAATGCACTTGATGACACTTAGTTATTGATGTATTGAGTGTATTAACTGTATATTACTGTAATTTATTTATATGTATTTTGCCAGATTGTGGTGATTCTGGGGTTGTGATGATGGGGCCCTTGAATATAGTTGCCCATGGTACAGCAAAGTGTTAATCTGGCCCTGCCTCTTATGACCAAAAATGCCAAATTAATGTTGTGATCCAGTCCAGGCAGATGTGTGACCGAGAGACCAGAGCTTCCTGAAGACAGACCCGTCATGAAGATGCACATCTGGCTGCAGAACACGTCTAACAGCGGTAAGATGTCTTTAATTAGCCTAAACTACATTAACATTAACAAACTACATTAATGGAACAAAGTATTACCACACACCTCCTCTGCTTGCCTTCATCTGGCTGCAAAAGTTATGTCACAGGAAGGTTTTCTGCTAAATCGATGTAAGCATAAAGTTATTAACTTACATAAATAATGCGCGTGCACGTGTGTGTGCACGCGTGTGAGAGCGATAGAGAGACTTTTGCTGTCAATCATCACTGTTTTTTATTGCTGCTTTAACGATTATTATTATGTAACCTAACCTTCCCTAGGTCATCTCTAAACATCAATGTTTGCCTTGTTTTGTTTTGTTGTTGTTTTTTTTATTACAGCATACAATAAAGAAGATAGATATTTGTTGACTAGCCACCGCATAGCCAGAAACTACAACTCCGGCAGCCTCCGCGGCATCATCCATGCGCCGCAGTCAATCAGCTGTTGAGGCAACTGCTGACTCTCTCGGCACCAGGGAAGCTCGTTTGTCATATCTGAAGCCAGACGAGGCCAACAGAAATATCTTTTATTTACAGAGTCCCAGAAAGGTGAAGGATAAAGGTAATATCAGACTCCACGTCACCAGAGGAGCGACACGCTGGGTGTGCATGCTTGTTTGACGTTTGTGTAGAAAAAGGGGGGACACACATATGGATTAAAGGGGATTCAAGGCAAGACAGCTCCATGACATGCATCGGATGAGGCATAGAGGATCTGCGCGATAAAGAGGCATTAGATGCAGTGAGTGTGTGTGTGAGGGCGGAGGTGACTGTGGGCTCATTCTGCTGCTTTATGACCTTGGAAGCGCAGCTCTTGGAGGAGAAGACTGGGATTAACTGGTGGGGTGTGAAGAATTACAATGCTGCTACTGCCATTACCTTAAAGTCCCACTAGTGACCCTGGCATCATGATCCGCCGAGTCATCTGGAGGGTTATTCTCACAGTGTCAGACTATTGGTTCATGTTGCTGAGAGGCCCAGTGCTGCTAGGTGTTAGCTCTCCTGCAGCAGGTTCAGAACCTCCACAAGAGCCTTGTGTTGTGTTATTGTGGCTCTTAATATATCATATTTTAATGCTGTATGGTGTGTATGATGTGTGGTTGTGCATTGCATGTGCTCCAGCTGACAGACAGGCTCAGTTGCTTCAGTGTAGCCCTGCAATGATCCAGCATATTCTGCTCTATTTACATGTTAGATGGTCCCGCACACTTGACTGTAATCATGTTGTAACTATATGGTTTTCTGAATGCAAAATGACCCTCCTGATAATGTTCCAGGGTGTGTTTGGAAATGGGACTTTGCAAGGCGTTGTCTCTGAAATGCAAAGCAAAGGAGACTTTTGCATGAAAGGTTCAATGTAAAGTGTCTAACTTTGAATATTAGACATAGAGTAGAGCTGCCAGTGAAGCCCAGCCTTGGTTTAACTTATTATAAATGCAGTTATACATGGCTACATGTTGGATCAATGCTGTGTCAATGCGGACATCGGGCAGAGTCCCTCTGCGCTATAATAATAAAACCCTTACTATAAACTAGATCATTCCTCTATGGACTTTTATACTGCGTGTACTCAACTTTATCCTATTTATTAAATATCTCTATTTTATGCATCGGGCTGAAATATTATAAGGCTACCATATGTTTTATTCTAAGGGGAAGGTTTTGCCGGTACATGAGACATCTTTGCAGTGTAATAAAGCGCTTCAGGTGCGTCATGTTCCCCTGCATAAAGAGGGGCGAAGTGAGCCTTTTTTAGAGGAATTAATTTTAGTTGTTTTTTTTATAAGTTTCTTTTTTTAAAACCGTGGTTTTGCCGAAGCGCCTGGGTCAAGGTAGACCTCTCCTGGTGAAGGACAGCTGTATTTACTGACGTATGTAAATGAACATAGGGGAGGTCCTTGGGCAGAAACACACTGAACCAGTTTCACATTGCAGCTCCGGAGTTCCTGCGTGGAAGGAAAAACGAGACGTGGCGAAATCTGGTGAATATCTGCAGCCATATGCTCCGTGTGTAATTTGTGGGATTTGTGAATCATTGTGCTCTAGTCTGTGGAAGTGTCTTTTCCTCTTCTCCTTTTCGGCTAAATGGGTGATCACGCAGTCGCTTTGCAGCCTTCTGGTCCCTCTAACATCAGATCCTTGTCGGAGTTGTCCCTCTTCATCAGGTCCTGCTGCAGCAGCCCCGCCGGCCCGGCTTATTACCACCATCATAATAATAATAATAATAATAATAATAATAATAACTGCTCGTCTCTGTTTCCCCTCGTTGCAGCTCAGCAAACCATGCAGGATGATTTACTGATGGACAAAAACAAAGCCCAGCCTCATCATCAGCAAGACCCGACGCAAGCAGACCCTCCTCCCTCCACCCCGACCCCGACCCCGTCATCGGAGCCCTCTTCCTCTTCCTCGGAGCCGGAGAGCCCGTCTAGCGGCATCCACCCCGCGGCTTCAGCGCCGAGCAGCAGCGGCAGCAGCAGCAGCAGCAGCAGCGGCAGCAGCAAGGACAAAGTGCCCATGGAGTCTCCCATCCTGCCCGGGTTGAGCTTCCACCACCAGCCGCAGGAGACCGGCGGCCCCCTCTCCTCCCCGTCCTCCTCTTTTGGGAGCACCTGGTCCACGGGGACCACGAACGCAGTGGACGACAGCTTTTTCCAGGGAATACCGTCAGTGAACGGGACCATGCTGTTCCAGAACTTCCCCCACCATGTCAACCCGGTCTTCGGGGGCAATTTCTCCCCGCAGATCGGCCTGCAGGCCCCCCAGTCCCAGCAGCACCAACAGCACCAACAGCCAGCCCAGCAGCAGCAGCAGCAGCAGGTCCAGCAGCAGGTCCAGCAGGTCCAGCAGCAGGTCCAGCAGCAGGTCCAGCAGGTCCAGCAGCAGGTCCAGCAGCAGGTCCAGCAGGTCCAGCAGCAGGTCCAGCAGCCCCAGCAGAGGAGGTCCCCGGTCAGCCCCAGCCAGGGCCCCTTCCCCCAGAGGAACGCTTATCAGACCATCATGAACAACAGCAAACAAGGCTCCTCGTCGTCTTCTTCTTCTGCCTCATCGTCCGCTTGGAATAATCACCAGAACGCCGCGTGGAGCACCGCCTCCAACCCCTGGAGCGGGCTGCAGGCGGGCCGGGACCCGCGCAGGGCGGTGGGCGTCGGGGTCGGGGTCGGGGTCGGAGTCGGCGTCGGGGTGCCGTCCCCCCTCAACCCCATCTCCCCCATGAAAAAGCCCTATACCAGCAATGTTATAGCACCCCCAAAGTTCCCCAGACCCGGTCCCCTGACCCCCAAACCCTGGATGGAGGACAGCGCCTTCAGGACTGACAACAGCAACAACATACTGCCTTTCCAGGTAAATCCACCAGGCTGACAGGCCTCTTATTATTATTATTATTATTATTATTATTATTATTATTATTATTGCTTTAAATGTGACATGATGTCAGTTTTACCCTGACAGTCGACCTGTCAACAATATCAAGATATAAGCATGATTGTTTTCTATATTCTATACTCTAATATTCAGGGGAAACCATATCAGTGCCCGAGATAAAAACAGGCCTAGAGAGAAGTAGGCTAGCCGAGGATAAGGTCACCCTGAAGTCATCACCACCACACATTCATTATAGCTCTGGATATTATAACATAGTGGCTGTTTATGTCATAGTCGACTGGAAAAATAATAATTAAGACACCGTTTATCGCATAATCCATACGCATTGTGTGATTAGCCTATAGGTCACCATGCATACATTAGGAGGCAATTTCATAAATGTTTTAATTAATTTCGACAATTCAGCATTAAAGTCTATTATTGTTCATGTTCGCTGTGACTAATGTGGTTTAGTTGAACTGACAAATGGCCAGATGACGGTTTGCCGGTCAACATGTCCATCAGTGCTGTCAGATTGTGTGATGAAGGTCAAAAAACCGACAGAGACAGTGAGTCCTTGAAGTGTTACTCATCGATCTCTGCTATTTTTATCACTCAGAGACAAACAACAGCGAGTCCTTTGGTAGAAACAGTCGCTGAGCACCATGTATTTACTCTAAATGGTTAAATTCTCACTGCCAGCTCACTCTGTGGGGTTTAAAGGACACATGACGCATTCAGGTGCGGCTCGTAACCTTCTAAATTCAGATCGACAGGACTGATTTCACCCTAAATGATCAGGAAGACTTTTTTAGTTTTCAGTGACTTATCTAATACACACAGTTCTGTAAGCTGCAAGCTGAAATAATGTTTAGTAAATAGGAGAAATCAACCACAAGTCATTGGAGTTCTTAATGTATACTAATAACTAATACTATAACTGTGATTATAATGTGTCAGTCTAACGGAGCGTTATAACACAGTCCCATTGCTCTCCTCTCCTTATCTAGGAGAGAATTATTTATTTTACTTTTAGTATTTTACAGATCGTGCGTCGTTCATTTGCGCTCTCTTCATAATTACAATATTTCGGACAGTACCTGAAGGCTACATCAATACTCGCATTTGATTGGATGTGGCCCAATAATGGGCGGGGTTTTAATCTGAGGTTGAGACGGGAAGCAGGTCCAACCAGGAAAGTCAAGTTTTTTTGCCATTTACAGTAAGAAAATTCCAATGTTGACTTGTTATTGTGAGTTTACACAGATTATTTTACATGACGTTGATATACAGTAATAGAAAAAGTTATTAGATGACCCTTGTTTTCTTCAATTTCTTGTTAATTTTAATGCCTGGTACAACTAAAGGTACATTTGTGTGGACAAATATAATAACAACAAAAATAGCTAATAAGAGTTTAATTTAAGAGCTGATATTTAGACATTTTCCATGGTTTTATTGATAATGATTTTGGTTATTATCAAGAAAACCACCTTTTATAAGCTATTTTTTGTTGTTATCACTATGTTTGTGTACCTTTAAATGTACCTTTAGTTGCACCAGGCATTAAAATGGACAAAAAATTGAAGAAAACAATGGTTTAATACTTTTTTCCATAACCTTTATGTTTGTGTTTCTGCTGTAAGAAAACTGCACAACCGTGATACAACCACATACAAAATGAGTTGTGTACAGTAGCACAAATAAATGTGAATATTCATATTAACAGGGGATTTTCACAGTGTTGTTACCTACTTCTTGGCCCATAAATTAGAATCCACAGGACACATTTATAATAAACAGCACCGTCATGTGAGTCGGCCGTCCTGTCTTCACTGTAAAAAATGTTTGTAGAAATTACAGTAAAACTGTCAAATTACATCAGAAATAGGTCGTAAAATTAAACATTGTACATCACCCTAGTAGATACTTTTAAGTACTGTAAATCAAAGAATAGTATAAAACTTTAAATTCTACCGCCATAAACTGTAGAAAACACACTGTAAAAAATATACATTTTTCATGTAAAGTTAATGGAGAAATAATGAAACAATTATCCTAAAAGTAATGGGATTATTCAGTATAAATTACAGTTTTTGCTGATATTTATATTTACATACGCTCACTGTGTTTTTTACGGTGATGTTCTGGCAACCACAGCTGCCGGTATTTTACTGTAAATTAAACAGATTTTTTTTTACAGTGTTGATTGACATGTCTGATTCCAGAGTACAGTCCCAATACTGTATGGATTTATCACATGGCTAGTCATGTGTTCCCCCTATGTTTAGATATGCTGCCTGACAAACAAGCCAACATGTAAAATAAGCCGACTGAATCCCCCCCCCCCTCTTTAAGTGAGCGGCCTACTTAAAAAAGGAGCACTTGTTCACCCAATCAAAGCAAAGACTCTTGAGAACGGAGCACCAGCCAAAATATTAACCTGTTGCTGCAGAGAGAGCTGCGTGTGCAGACGAGACGCAGCCGGCGAGGGTGAAATTCCAAACGCCTTGAAACGTATATCGCCTTCTGAGGAGATAATGAGTGTGTGTGTCAGTCAGGCCTCCCCAGGCTTTATTACACCGTTTCCTCTATCTGTTTTCCCCTGACTTGGCCAGCTCACAGCTCCAGTTATCACCAGGGGACAAGGTCAAGGGGCCACAGAGTCCACTGGTTACTGAAAGATGAAATAGTCATCGACGGTTAGTGTGGTCAAGAGCTGCCAGATAGTTATTATCACATGACATCATGAGGGTTAAAGTGATTATCCAGTTATTATTCAGAGGTCCAGCCGGAGAACCTGACGTTTTTTTTCGGAGGGCGTAGCGGACTCATTTTGAGAGTATACTATACTACTATACTATACTATAATACTACTATATTAAAAGGAAACTTTTAATTAAATTGAAACTTTAAGATCTAAGGAATCTATAGACCCCAAGCATGTCAGGATACCATGTCGGGAAGTTGTCGAAAAAACGCTGCAAAATTAGGCTATTTTGGCGATTTTCAAAGCGGTCATGTGACCTCTGACGTCACGCTATTTCAATGAAAATAAGCTCTCTGTGTTCCCTCTGTTTTGCAGCATTTCTCATACCAAAGCAGACCCGAAATGATGAATTAATTGATAGAAAATTAATCTGCAGTTATTCTGATAATGTTATTTGTGTTATTTGAGTCGAGCAAAAGTTACATTTTAGTTTTTAAGCTAACTATTTTCTGGTATCTGCCTCCTAACCACTTACCATTCAGGGTCCTTTTTTTTTGGAGAATTTTACTACTACTACTTGACATTTGTACTACATGAGAAAAACTATGTGGATTTTGCCTTAAATTGCATGTAATCAGCATAAACACAGAGGGAACACAGAGAGCATATTTTCATAGAAATAGCATGACGTCAGAGGTCACATGACCGCTTTGAAAATCGCCAAAATAGCCTAATTTTGCAGCGTTTTTTTTCGACAACTTCCCGACATGGTATCCTGACATTCTTGGGGTCTATAGATTCCTTAGATCTTCTAGTTTTATATAATATCTATACTACTATATATATATAGTATAGTATAAATAAATCAAAATGAAACGCTACGCCCTCTGGAAAAAAACGGCAGGTTCTCCGGCTGGACCTCTGAATAATAACTGGATAAAAGCGCAATATATCATTTTTTATGCTGTTGTGAAGTAGCGTGGGATCATGGGAGTTGTTGTCTTCACCATCATTGACGTCATTGTTTTCAGCTTCTCCAGGTTGAGGATATCTTCAGTGTTCATCCTCTAAGATGTTTTTACTGGTAGCAGAATTATCTGCAGAGGTCTCTTCCTCTCCAAGACAAACAGATCTGATGATTAAACCCAGTAAACACACTAAATAAAGTAGTTTCACTTTAAAAATTATTATTTCTCCAATGGTGTTCAGTGGACAGCTGCTGCTAAAGTCCCTGATAACTTTAGTTCCAGACACCCAATGACAAAAATCCTTCATTTGGTTAATATACATGTAAAAAATGGCCGAAGTGTATCATAAAAAGGTGGCTTAAAACTAAATAAAATCAGCTTCTGCAGACAACAAATTAAAACGCACCGTTACCTTGATTAAATTCAAATCTCTCTAGGTTTGAAATTTGTTGGAAATGTTTGATATACAGCAGGTATACAAGATTTCTGCTATATGCATTTTGTAGTGGGGGCCCTGAAATACATTGTTTTCCCATTTGCTAAGCGTTATGGTAAGAACGTGCCTTCAAAATAAAAGAAAACACATGTAGCCTTCAAAATAAGAGCACATGGATGTGTTAGCAGAGTCCAACACAGAATTTACAAGCAGACTGTCAAAATAAGAGCCTTAGATAAAACAGAAGAACCCTCTCCTTTTACAATAATTCATTAAAATATGCAATGATTAGGATGGAATAGTGGCATAAGAATGTGCGAGAGGCCACCAAGTTTAAGCTTTTATAGAAAAAAATATCATCTTATTATCGTCTCAGAAAATCCTGTTATAAACACTGGTTCTAAAGCTTGTTTTGCAGTTCAGTGTCATATTTACTTTCTGAATTGCTGATTGATTTTTACACGCACATGGAAAAAAATCCTCGAGGAAACATTGGAATACAACACAGAATATATAAAATAGGTTTAGTCATTTTATGCCTTTCTTCCCCAGGCTTCTTGATAGATAACATTTATGTGTAAATTCTAAATCCCTAATACAATCAGATATATAGCTTCTACCAGGGGTCGGCAACCTTTATGGGCAAAAGAGCCACTGTTACCGAAAAAAGGGAAAAAATGTCAGAATAGAGCCGCAAACCTTATTTTAAGCCTTGAAATGACGATAAAACAGCTAAGTCTATACTAGCCTACCAGCTTTACTAATAGGTCATAATGAGCATTTATTAATATGATTTAGTCAGAAAGGAGTGAGAACCAAAGTGCAAATGAGAGGCTGGACACTGAAGAAATATCTCCGGAGATTTGGAATCAAAAGCAATTCCAGCGAAGGGAAACTTAAAACTAGACTTGAAGTTGGCAACATTTAGAGGTTAAGCTGCCGTGCTGTAGACTTTCATAAGATATAAAACTAAAGAAAAAAATATGTTTTAATCCTGTCTGTAAGCTGAACCCCTGGCTTATACCAATAAGTGCTTGTAGAACCTGATAATGTAATAAATATCCGATAATGTAATAACTTCCCGATAATGTAATAAAAATCTGCACTTGAGTCCGTTGAAAATGTAATAAAACCTGATAATGTAATAACTTCATGATAATGTAATAAAGTGCATTTCCCAATAATGTAATAGACTTTTTACCAATAATGTAATAAAGTATAACACCAAGCACCTTTAGATTTCAAGAAGCTGTTGAATAATTCGTTGTTATGGATACCTCGTTGGTGAAAAACGGATGAACGGGTCAAAAGTTACTAAACATTCAACTTTGAACTGTTATTACAATATTGGGGAATTATTACATTATCAGGACTTGGGAAATGAAGGCTAACCTGATAATGTAATAACCTCCATTAATGGTATACTTTATTACATTATTGGTAAAAAGTGTATTACATTATTGGGAAATGCACTTTATTACATTATCGGGAAGTTATTACATTATCAGGTTTTATTACATTTTCAATGGACTCAAGTGCAGATTTTTATTACATTATCGGGGTTATTACATTATCAGGTTCTACAGTGCTTGTAATCATGTATCTGTGTCTGCAGGCATTTTCTGCTGTTGTAGAATAATAACTGTTTGACATAGAGGGCATTTTCAAGGGCTTATTATGGTCGACTTCAGTGATGCAATCTTGGCTGCAGCTCACACTTAGCTGTTTAGCAATTACACCCATAATTGGAGAAGAGTTATCACCAGGACGTAAGGTCAGGGTGCCACATGTCAACCGCTCTGTTTACTGAAGTGAAACTCAGGCAAAAAAACGCTGAGCCGAGCAGCCGAGCAGCAGGAACGCACCACAGTCCCACCGTCATGAGTTCAGCTGCTGGGACTGGTTGTCATGCTGTAGATCTCACTGTTCTCCAGGTTGGCTGATGTTTTGGGTTCCATGTGCTCTGATATGTGCTCGTACTCGCCTGCTGCGTTTTTGTTTTTTAAACTTTCTTTTTATTGATTTTTCAGTGAAAAAACAAAACACAAACATATAATTATACGCACAGAACAGGAACATCAGACAGGGTCATCCACAGCAAAACACAATGGCAGCATTTGTTCTAAACAAAGGGCTGGCAGTGATGTTGTATTTTTTCTTAATTGTATCTTGTTTGAATATGTATTTTGTATATTGTACGTTTTTGTTTGTTTGTTTTTTGTTTCTTAATTCTCTGCTTTTTTTACATCACGGCCAGGGGACTTCAGATGCAAACTAGCCTTCTGGCTAACTCTGGCTTTTTTAACCATGTGTAATCATGTGTTTTCTGAAATTGCACTGTCCCCTTTTAAATAAACTAATAATAATAATAATAGAATTCAGGCTGATGAATCAGGTCTAGGGGCTTTAAGGAACCCACTGTTCTCTAGTCTCTCTCGGTCCACAGTCACACAAAATACCTTCGTCTGTGCTGTCCACAAGGTCACCGGTACAAAAAATAAAATAATATAAAACCCCACAACAAGCGGAAATGGAATATATGTATATATATATATATATATATATATATATATATAATTACACAAAAATTAACGCGTTAAAAAAATTGGTGCATTTTAATCGCACTTATTTTTGCAGCGCGGAACGTTTCTCCCTGGATGAGTTTCAGGAGGAGCGATTATACTGGAGCACCAACTAGCGTTGATGAGTTGAGACAACAACAAACCACAGTGAACATGAAGGAAGAAGCTGATGAGACCTTTGGTTGGCCCCGTGGATGATGGGACATTTAGTTACTAAAAACCAACGGATGGAAGCGTCCATAAGAGCATGGTTGTGTTGCTAGGCAACAAGGAATTCACATATCACCATAGCAGCACATCCAGCCTCAAGCATCACCTCAATGCTAAACATATAGCAGCTAGCGGCTAGTGTGCTAGCTAGCGTGGATTGTGTTTTACTTCAAAAACCAAAGTATTCTAGTTTACAGAAGGTCTACCTACCTATAGGCTACCTGGATTTATCAAATGTTCTATATTTATAAATATGCTATTGCTACACTTAATGGCAAAAATGCACTGGTCTGTTGGACTTGAACAAAAATAAACAATATTTTTGTTGCTTAAGCTTATGTATTCAGTCATTATTCAATGGTATACTAAAAATCCATGTGAAAAAAATGACTTCTCACTGTTCTCAGGTCAGATATTTATATGCAATTAAAATGCGATTAATTTAGATTAATTAATTACAAATCCTCTAATTAATTAGATTAATTTTTTTAATCGAGTCCCGGCCCTAATATTTATACTAGGGGAGAAACGCTCCTGACCCAGGGGAAAAATACATATGTAGTCCCTCCGTTTCCTCCAGTGTTGGTTACCTTTTTCAGTTTTGTATCTCAGGGAAATGTTAACCTGCCGGCCGCTGCTTTAAGGCGGAGGAATGTGAGGAATTCAACTTAACATGTCAGCGTGAGGCTTAAGACGCAAAGTCACATGAGCTTCTCAGGAGACACCCTGATTCTAAATGACATCTGTGGCAACGATTGTGTGGTCCTCTGTGATCGTAATCACATCGTATCAGATCAAGAAGTCGGAAAGTTGGAAGGCAGACAGACAGGTTGAGTGTCAGTCTGAGGCTGTCTGGTGCTCATGCAACAGGGCAGAAATATCAGATAGGATAAACATTTTATATGAACTCTTTGGGTTCCTTTGACTGTTTCTGTGCACTTTTTCCAATTGATTATAGATTTTGTGGCAGTGAAGTGTTGGCCAACCTGGAGGTTAACTTCTCCCTGGTTCCCTTGACATAAAGCCAATGGGATTTTTCCACTGGATTATTTGGATTTTTTCAGATAATACGCTCATAAGTTTATGATACTTACCAGGGCTGTCACAATATTAGATTTTCACAGCATGATTAATGTGGAGGGAAATAATTAACAAGTCGTGGTATTAAAGCCAATTAATTAAACTCAAAATATGTAAAAAATAAATAAATACAATAAACAATAACAATTAGAACAATATTTTGAGGTTGTATGCTGTGCACGGGGGGGTCGATACTTTTGAAAATGAATATCGTATCCGGATACGTTTTAGCATCGATACTAAACGTGTTTACTGATGTATTTTATGTCGTAAAACAGAACGTGTAAATCTCTTGAGCTTGTCTTCACCACAGAGCTTATTTAAGTTATCTAGCAAAAGCCCCACTCTTTATGATACGAAGGAACTGGTAGCACTTTAATAATAGTAAAAAAAATTAACAGCTGCTTGCAGTTTATAAAGGGGAAAAAAACAATAGATGATAAATCCCTCATCTGCCTCTGAACCTGGCATCCCTTCACCTCACTGAGCAGCCTTTTCTCATTAAAAACAGGTATTCAGCCATATTTGAAATGCTTCAAAAGTCTGTTTCTTATCACGATCTCCCTCATAAACACTTTTCTATCTTGTTTATGTGTTCTGAGGAAAGATGAGCTGCAGCGTAGTCAAGATACACTGCAAAAAAGCCTGCTTGTATTTTTTGGCCTAAAACAGGAAACTTGGAAATATAAATTATTGACATTTAGGGCAATAATGTAAGTTAGCACAACAAAGGAAGTCAGTTGTCTGCTCAAAAACAAGTTGGTGAGTTGTTGTTACTTATATCTTTAAGTTGGGGTTCACAACAAGGGACAATAGTTCTGATAACTCTTATTTCTTTGTTGGGAAAGCGGTTAAATTCGGTCATTAGCGAAAGCTAGCGGCTAACTGATGCTAGCGGCTAACTGATGCTAGCGGCCCTGCTTGTTACAGCTACAAGAGTAGCCATTAGCGTATCAATGCTAACTCTAAATTGTGGTCGCAACATTAGCTGACATTTCATAGCGGCGTTACAATCGTCAAATTGCAGAAGTTAGCAGAAGTTAGGATTCAAAGTTATTAGAATGTTAAATTATAAGTTAGTACAACTTACAGTTGAGTTGACAGAAATCTGAATTCAGAGTTGAGCAAACTCAAAAACAAAACTTAAAATATTTAGTTTATTGTCAAACTTAAAATTTTATCGAAGTTTGTTGCCTTGAGTTTTTGAGTTGACCCAACTTTTCTTTATTTGCAGTGCAGCTGAACTTGTGCTCCACACTTTAGGATTCCTGTGTGCTGTTTAAACTGAACAGTGTGTTTGCATAATGATCTTTAGCTGGTTTGACTCTGCAGCTCTGCAGCTCTGCAGCCCTCCAACCGTCACGGTGCTCATCCACATGTGTCAGAGAGGAGGGGAGGGGGAGAAAACTACCAGCTCAGCGTTTTAAGTGTTTACCGTTTGTACCAAGTGGGCAGATTTTTATCTACGTGGCGCTGTCGGGTCCAGAGTGGAAGGGAATAACACTTTTGAATGCTCAGCCGAATGGGCAACAATAGCTGTGGTGTGCAAACAATGTGGCCCCGGCTCGGGCAGCGGAACACAGGACACAGCTGCCAAGGCTGCAGCCTCCAGCTCCGGTTAGATTTACCTTTGGCACACATGACATTCTCATAAATTCATTCACACACACAGCGGGCGTCTAAATGTTTCATCAGCGGCGAGCGCTTGACCTCGAGGTGTTTGATGTCGTATCGATCGTCCAGTTCTCGACTCAGTTGGAGCGATCTGCAGAACCTGACAGGAGCGGGAAATTAGTCTGGAGAGGTTGTAAATCACCAGATAAAAATACATTTCAAATGATGGAAAGAGTCCCTTTTATTGGATCCAGAGCTTCAGATCGTGATTATTTTCTTTTGAATAATCTGTCAAGTCATTTCTCTATTATTGTATTTATCCCTTGGTCTGGGAAATATCAGAACATCGTGAAAAGTGTCCCCTTTAAGTTCCCGGAACCCAATAGATCACCGGATGACTAAAATCCTTCATTTGGTTAATATCCATAGTAAAAATGACCAAGATCTAAAAAAAAAAAGTAGATAACAAAAATGTGGCTTAAAACTGAATAAAATTCTATTTATGACAGCTTCTGTCTAATTTCTGAAATATCAGAAAATCCTGAAAATCCTGAAAAGTGTCCCCTTTAAGTTCCTGGAGCCCAATAGATCACCCAATGACTAAAATCCGGATCCGGATGACTAAAATCCTTCATTTGGTTGATATCCATAGTAAAAACGACCAAGATCTTTAAAAAGTAGATCACAAAAATGTGGAAAAAACTGAATAAAAAATTCTATTTATGACAGATTCTGTCTAATTTCTGAAATATCAGAAAATTGTGAAATGTGTCCCCTTTAAGTTCCCAGAACCCAATATATCAATATATATAATGACTGAAATCCTTCATTTGGTTAATATCCATAGTAAAAACGACCAAGATCTAAAAAAGTACACAAAATATCGTCACAAGGGCCACAATTGGCCCGCGGGCCGCGAGTTTGAGGCCCCTGATTAAGAGGCTGGGAACCGCTGTCATAAAGGGCTGTGAAGACCAGCAGATATTAACATTTAAGAAGCTTAAACCAGAGAATTTACACTTTTTATCCAGTAATAACAGTAATAACAGTTTATCCAGTAATCTGATAATTGGCCAATAGTTCTAGTTTGATCCTCTTCAGTTGTTCGTTTGATCAAAATGTCCAAACGATGATTCATGAGCAGAGAGAGGAGTTCCTCAACAGTTATGAGGAGCCCAAGGACTAACTGTTTTCCATTTAATTTGCACTTCTGTTGAAAATCGGTGCTAAATTATAGAAAATCCTGACAGATGTGTCTCCCCGGGGCGGTCTGTGCTGTGATTGTAGCTTTTTGACATGAAAAGTAGATTCATATCTCAGCTGTTTCCACCGTCGTCCCCGGGGCTGAGACATGCCTCCTTTACCTGTTCTCACCTCTAGTGCCAGATCCTTCATTTATTTTTACTCCAGATTAGTGGAGAATGTATCCCACGCTGTCTCCACAATAACAGGAGCTGTTGATACATGCAGGTTGTTGCCAGTAATCTGCCCTTGAGCAAGCAAGCAGGATTTCAACAGCAAGGCGACACGTTGCAACTTAAAGGTTGCCAGTTTTAGAACAACATGTCCTTCGTACGTGTTGCTTCTCCTTCTGATGCTGGCTCACAGTAGGTCTCATCATTTATGTAATCTTTTTTAATATTAACAGCACACAAAATGAGTTTACAAGAGCATTTATATTCATTGTGTTTAACCCATTCAGGCCTAAAACGGCTGGACAAACTGCCTGTAAAACCTCTGGGAGATTTTAAAATCAGCCCCTAAAACCTGAAGTTTCTCTGTAAATCCAACAGAAGTGTCAACTCTTCTACTAAATAATAGATTTTTCAGCCTCTGTAGCAGATAGAAATGAAATTCATAAAGTATGTGATAGCTTATAGCTGTTATATCTGAGCTCCCTCCGCTATAGTCGTCTTCACCATGATTTATAAGTTCTGGAAAAGTCCCATGATGCATTGCGACACTCCCACATGGATTCTGATGCATTGCATTGGCCAAGAGACCGAAAAAAGGTGGAAAAAACGGATTGAAATTGATAAATGGGTTTAAATTTAGCCGTGTAACAAAAAATAAGCGTTTAGAAATTAGCTACTTTTCCACATTTCTGTTTCCAGTCACAGCCACATGTTGGAGAAGTCACTTCCTGTCACAGTCACATGACCACCACACCAGGTGTTGAGTTTACGTCACTTAGAGATTTAATGAGTTAATGTGAAGCATAAAGCTGAATATGGGAGATTCTAGAAGATTTAAAGTGTTTGTTACACGGTGTCACCATAGGTTCCTATGGGTTAAAATTGCTGATTGATATTTACACACACACACACACCATCCCGTGCTGAAAAAAATCCTAGAGGAAACACTGGAACTGCAGCATCATGTGTTATATACAGTTCATATAAATGATCCTTTCCCTTACAACAGTTTTTTTTTTTCAAAACTTTATTTATTGAGTTTTTTCCAAAAAGTAATACACAATGAACACAACAACGGACAAACAGTCATAAAACTCCATCCCTCCCTCTCATAACCAACAGTAGGAAAACAAATACTTGAGTTAATAAAAATAAAAAATAAATAAAAGAAATGTATTTATCAATAAATAATAATAATAATAATAATAATAATAATAATAAATAGATTAAATTAAATCATATTAGTAAATAAATAAAATAAAAAAAATCTATTGAAAAATGGTAATAAAAAACAATAATAAAACAATAATACACAATCATAATAATAATGAAAGTATACATAATTCAAATTAATCAAATTAATTAATTAAATAACAACAATAATAATAATAATAAAATAAAATAAAATGGACAGTTTTAAGGCAGAGTTATAAAATGTGGTTACCATCCTATTTCTCTCTCCCAGTTAATTCATAACCATAGTAAATGTAAATGTGTAACTGTATTCTGTGTTTGCTGCCTCTTGGCCAGGGCTCCCTTGAAAAAGAGGTTCTTAATCTCAATGGGATATTCCCTGGTTAAATAAAGGTTAAAGAAAAATAAAAAAATAGTCCTCTAGCTGTGGTACGACTGTTAGTAGTTGTGACTGCAGCAGCCTTAAAGTGAACCTGTCTTTATGTTCTATATGCTATTCTATATTCTTTATGTTCTTTATGTTCTCTGCTCTGTGCTGACTCCAGTCCTAATCCTAACCCTCTTCCTGTTTTCTGTGTTGCAGGACCGGAATCGGCCCTTTGATGCATTTAGCTTGCACTCTTTGGAGAATTCCTTAATGGATATGATAAGGACTGACCATGACAAAGGTAAACCACACCCTGCCGGTGGCCCACCAATGACTATCGCTGATATTATATGGAGGAATCATTTTGCAGGTTAGGAATATTCATACGTCCACGCTTACAGTATTTGGGTTGTTTTTTTGTTTTGTTTTTTTTGCTTCATGGGCATATAATCATCTCTGGGTACATTTGTTTTTTTCTTTTTTGCTCTATTTGCCAATCTCTTAACCAATCCAGTCAAATCATCATGTTTTGTTTTGAAATTGAATAATTATTAACATTTTGAGCCTTACCTGCAAAATCTCACATACTGCTGTTTTTGTGTGTGTTTCTGTGTGTTTCTATGTGTCTGTGTGTGTGTGTGCACGTGTGTTCTTGTTCTTCCTACATAATGAGGGCCGGAACGCGTTTTTAACTAACAGAGTGAGGACATTTCAGCTGGTCCTCACTTCTTTTAAGGCTTGTTTGAAAGTTCAGACTTGGTAATTCACTATTCCAATGAGGGCCCTCACAAAGATAGAAGTACAACTGTGTGTGTGTGTGTGTGTGTGTGTGTGTGTGTGTTCTTGTACTTCCTACATAGTGAGGACCAGAACACAATTTTAACCAACAGAGTGAGGACATTTTTGAGAAGTGAGGACATTTCAGCTGGTCCTCACTTCTTTAAAGGCTTCTTTGAAAGTTCAGACTTTGTTTAAGGGTTAAAGGTTACAATTAGGTGTGTGTGTGTGTGTGTGTGTGTGTGTGTGTGTGTGTGTGTGTGTGTGTGATGGACCAGATGTGCACTCAGGTGGTCGTACTTGCAAAATTGTCTTTCGCCCTCTCTTCTTCTTCTTTTCCAGCTTTCTGCTGATTTGTAGAGTGAATATATCGTTGGTATAAATGTTGAGGTGTGATTAAATGTATTTTTCATCAGTTTTTGAAAGTTTCTCCACTGCAGATTTGTACTTAAACGAATATTCTCCAGGGAATTAAAGAGAACTTATGAAACGATGAAAACAAGTTAAAAGATCTCTCTTCACTCCCTTTTAAGGCCGTCCGATGTATGTCAGGCCTTCTAAGCCAATATTTTTCTAGTGCAGGTCACGTGTCTATTGTAAAAACTTTGAGTCCCAGATGGGGCCCTGTCAGGTTGGGTGTAGGGTTTTTATATCCTCCCATCTTAACAATGGAAAGGTTGGTGGGAGGGGTCTATAATGAGCAGAGCATGTCGTTTCTCATGCGTGGAGTCTGTTTTCCCAATCTCGTGCTGAGCGAGCATTGTTCCAGTGAGATGGTCATCCTGGTGGCTTAGCTGGCTGTGAAGGTGTCGTAATGTCCTGCAGGGCTTCCCTTCCGTCTCATTGTTTATCAGAGCAGACAGAGGAGATACGCCTGATGTTCTGCTTGTTTACCGCTCTCGCCATCATGCAGACAGCGTGAGGCTGCAGAGCTGCTGAGCACAGAGCAGTTCCTCCCTGCTGCATGCTGCTCCCTGTCTGAGGAGCTCTATGAGCTGCTCCCTGTCTGAGGAGCTCTATGAGCTGCTCCCTGTCTGAGGAGCCCTATGAGCTGCTCCCTGTCTGAGGAGCCCTATGAGCTGCTCCCTGTCTGAGGAGCCCTATGAGCTGCTCCCTGTCTGAGGAGCCCTATGAGCTGCTCCCTGTCTGAGGAGCTCTATGAGCTGCTCCCTGTCTGAGGAGCCCTATGAGCTGCTCCCTGTCTGAGGAGCCCTATGAGCTGCTCCCTGTCTGAGGAGCTCTATGAGCTGCTCCCTGTCTGAGGAGCCCTATGAGCTGCTCCCTGTCTGAGGAGCTCTATGAGCTGCTCCCTGTCTGAGGAGCTCTATGAGCTGCTCCCTGTCTGAGGAGCTGCTCCCTGTCTGAGGAGCTCTATGAGCTGCTCCCTGTCTGAGGAGCTCTATGAGCTGCTCCCTGTCTGAGGAGCCCTATGAGCTGCTCCCTGTCTGAGGAGCTCTATGAGCTGCTTCATGCTTTAATCTGCTGCACCGAGCACGGCTGCTGGTGTTCTTTACCGGCTCGGAGGTCATTGAGATCAGAACAAACCTGTCTGCTACCTGATCCTGATTGTTGTAAAGCTTTGGGCTCTGGTCTGGTTTGGGTTTTCAGAGATAATTTGTTGAGAAATTCTTTTCAAACTTTTCAACCAATCGTCTACACCTACACCTACATGTCGAAGTGTCCTTGAGCAAGATACTGAACCCCAAATTGCTCCTGATGCTGCGTTCATCAGTGTGTGAATGAATTCCCAACGGTGGCAGGTGGCACCATTTAGGGTAGCCTCTGCCACCAGTATGAATGTGTGTGTGAAAGGGTGAATGAGCGCAGTCTGTAGTGTAAAGAGCTTTGAGTGGTCGCAAAGCCACTAGAAAAGCGATATACAAGTGCAGGTCCATTTACCTATCTGTTTCCATAAACAGAGAAAAAGTATAGTAAAATAGAGTATAGTAAATAGGGGGGCACGTTTTCAGTTCTGAATCAAACATTGAGGTGCCACGCTCCGCACCAAAGGACCAAAGTTTGCTCCGACCAAAAGAGGCCGTCTCGCAGCCTGAAAACAACTTTTTTTATAGTTCGGACCTTCGTATCAATGACAGGAAGGTTTTTTTTTCTTCTGCTCTTCTTCTTATTATTATTATCCCACACTCACCTTCTCTCCGGAAAAGACTTTGCCATAACTCGCAGGATTGCGAGCCGTTTCTTCCTCTCCTGACGACGGTGATACAGTTTTGAACACCAAGCTCTCTCACGTGTTGCTCATTAAGCTGCTGCTGGTAGCTAAAGACCAGCAGCAGTATTAGCACAGGTAAAAGGTGTCTGGCTGGATTAATTTAGTGTAAACACGTTAAGGAAGTAACTCTGAGGTCAGATGGTGGCCGGCCTAACAACGCAGCGTAACCAAAACAAAATGAACCAGGAAGTCCACAGGGAGATGACGTGTCCAGTAGAATTATCTTGTAAAGTCATTATTCCTTTTGCAGCGTGAAACAAAACCAACAGGACCAAATGTAGACAATGGAACAGAACACGGACCTTGGTTCAGACTTTCAGGTGTGAAAACATCTTATTCATGAATGGGACCAGCGTTAGCATTGTCAACTGGCGAGGGACGACCTGACGAACCGGAGTATCTCACAAAGAAAAGATCTACAATATTGATGATTGATATGGATATTTTCATGTGGAAACATTAGATTTTGAGCTCTCCTTCATCATTTGGTGCTCACTAAAAGATTCCTAATCTAGGTCAGTGTTTTTTAATTTAAACCTCCTTAGACCAGACGAGACAAAACCAAAAGAAAACATATTATGCTTTCCTTTTTCAGTGTGGCGTCCCACTCTGAGGACACGCCACCAGCGGAGAGCCACCAGTCAGCACTAATTAACCCAGTAGGCCCAGTTCTGCATTCCCAGCAGAACGGGTCCCTCCCATCACTGACATTACTCGCATACTTCCCATTGTGACTGAAATAGTTGTTTTTCTTTAAGTGTTTTATGAGTCCCTGTATGTGTTTGTCTACAGAAGCAGAAACACTCTTACTGTGATAGGAATAGAGAGGGGACCCGCCCAACCCAAGAGGGCGGGGCCAGATTCTCTCTTAGCGCTTGTTTGGAGAAGAGTCGGCTTCAAAGGGTGTGTGTGTGTGAGAGTGTGTGTGTGTGTGTGTGTGTGTGTGTGTGTGTGTGTGTGTGTGTGTGTGTGTGTGTGTGTGTGTGTGTGTGTGTGTGTGTGTGTGTGTGAGACACTTTATTCTCGCACTCCTCTCAAACTTTCTAAAAGCTCTTTCCTCCTGGGTGAGGGGCAGCGGGGACGTCTGAACAAACGGGCCCTTTCTGTGGAAACACACACACACACACACACACACATACAGGTCTGCATGTAGTTTCTGAACTGGGTCAGCTGAGCTCACATGTGTTGAGCCAGGCACCCCCCCCACACACACACACACATTCTTGTACTTCTATCTTTGTGAGGACCCTCATTGGAACAGTGAATTCCCTTGCAAGGTTATAATAGTTTTGATTTTTCATTAGTTTTAGTTTTAATTTTGTTGCGAATTTTTGTTTTCAAATTCAGTTAGTTTTAATGATTTTTTTTTTGTTGTTGTTTTTTTTTCTAAATTTTTATCCAACGATTTTGTAACCCATTTTATTCATCTCCCAGTTTGTCCTATTTCATGATCTTGGGCGCTACCTCGTCCCTGTCGGTCTGGGGAATGCCCTTTAATGAGTTTTTAGAGTGAGTTTGCTAGTTTTAGTTTAGTATTTATTCTTTTGAAATGCTTTAGTTTTAGTGTTAGTTGTAGTGTTTTTTAATGGGGTATTTGTTGGGTGGGAGATTAAAAGAGGTCACAGTAAAAGTTGACAAAGACGGAAAACGAAGGACATTTTCACTATAATTTTAGTTAGTTTTGTAACCACACAATACAGTTTCAGTTAATTATCATTATCATGTAACCTTTAACCCTTAAAACAAAGTCTGAAATCTAAAAAAAAAAGCCTTTAAAGAAGTGAGGACCGACCGAAATGTCCTCACTTTGCAAAAATGTCCTCACTCTGTTGGTTAAAAACGTGTTCTGGTCCTCACTATGTAGGAAGTACAAGAACACACACACACACACACACACACACACCTTTGACCTGGAAAAACACTACCAGTTCCACAACAGCCACCAGTGATATCGTGACATACACACACAGGAAACACATCCAAATGATTCCATGTAAATCATCTGTGGCATTCCATGCAAACGACTCTCACCTCACACACTCTTTCACCCATCTTTCTTCTTTGGCAAGACATGATACTGTGTCTGCAGCATGTAGCGCACACACACACACACACACACACACACACACACACACACACACACACAGCCTCGATGGTGTCACTAACCATTTGAGAGACTCAGAAGTGTTAATAAGTCCCTTAAGTCCTGGTGAAGCTGAGTGGATCCACCCACAGAGTCTATGAACACACACGTTGCCTCAGCTGATCTCACATGATCTTACTCATGCGTCATGTTCAATTTGCATTGTGTGTGTGTGTGTGTGTGTGTGTGTGTGTGTGTGTGTGTGTGCAGCTTTTGGAGGATTGTTCACCATCGGCCTTCATACAAATTTAAGCCAAAGCAAAGAAGAGTAGCTGGTAGTTTGGAAATATGCTTCTTCGCTGTGTTGCCAACAGTTAGATGAGTAGACATGATAGAGCAGGGATGGGCAACTGGAGGCCCGGGGGCCACATACGGCCCTCACCCTCAAAAGAAGAAAAAAAAGCTGCTAGTTTGAGAGTTTGAGACCCCTGTTTTAGAGGGTTTTGTGGTAGAAAGCTGAATAAACAGTTTTTAAGTTACGGGTCATTGTTGTTGTAACAGATAGAAGGTGCTAGCTGTAATTAAAGTCAGGTGGCAGAAGAGAGAACGCTGCTGCTGCTGCTCGACTTTGTGCTCTTGTTGATATGAGCAGTTGACGTACAGGAGCTTTTGTCAGGAGGAAAACAAGAATAACTTTTCTTGAGTGTGGTGTCAAGGTGTCCTGTGAGGGTTAAGGGTTGTCCAAAGACTTCACTGCAAAAAAAGAAAAGTTGGGTGAACTCAAAATTTCAAGGCAACAAACTTTGATAAAAAGTTTGAAGTTGGACAATTAAACTAAATATTTTAAGTTTTGTTTTTGAGTTTGCTCAACTCTGAATTTCTCTGGCACGATTGTAACGCCGCTATGAAATGCCAGCTAATGTTGTGACCACAATTTTGAGTTAGCATTGATACGCTAATGGCTACTCTTGTAGCTGTAACAAGCAGCGCCGCTAGCATCAGTTAGCCGCTAGCATCAGCTAGCCGCTAGCATCAGTTAGCCGCTAGCATCAGTTAGATGTTTATAATATTTCTTATTTTAAAATAAAAAATAGACACATTTTCTGCTTACAGAGACACAAATTTGCCTTTTTCTTTGCATCTCCACAACATTTATCAAAATTGTGACATTAATAGTGCTGTATAACAATGAATCATTTTTCAGATTTGTAGCATGATAACAATAATATATAAAAACCATTTGCCTTTTTGTTTCCATCTCCATAACATATATCAAAATTGTGACTTTAATTTGTTCAGGAAATATGGTCAGAACAAGTTAAATGCAACACAGGACATTCTGCTAACGGATTAGAAATGTTAAATGAGTTTAAACTTAGCCAAGTAACAAAAAAAAAGCTTTTAGAAATTAGCTACTTTTTCCACATTTCTGTTTCCAGTCACAGACACATTTTGGAGAAGTCACTTAGGGATTTAATGAGTTGATGTGAAGCATAAAGCTGAATGTGGGAGATTCTAGAAGATTGTAGAAGAAGTGTTTGTTACATGGGCGTCACCATAGGTTCCTATGGGTTAAAGATCACGTTTGTTTGTAAGAAGCCTGTGTAATCTTTTGCTGTGTTTAGGTTCAGAGAAGGGTCAGCTCAGCTTAACCTGCAGGTCAAAGGTCAATATTAGAACACTTGGCTGGGCTGGAGCTGTGGAAGTGGACTTGACCCTGTGAACTTTTCAACCTTGTAGTTAACAACCATCATCTCCTCATCAGAGGGATGCCCGTGCACTTTAAACAGCCACAGATAAGATAATGTGTTTGTTGGCCGTGTTAAAGGTTAATGGCACCTTGCTTCCAATAAACTACGCCAGAGTCAGAGTGTTTTGTTTTGTTATGGTGGAAAATTCATGACTCCCGCAAGCATGACTGAGCTAATCCAGTTCAGGCAACAAAACAAGTCTGGGCTTGTTTTCTCTATTAAAACCACCGTTTGTCCAGCTCTCACAAGCCTTTACACACTACTGCAAGCAGTAATATCACTGCCAGCTCATGCATCAGGCTTAACTGGAAATCCTCTGTTATTATTATTTAATAGTTTTACGATTATTACTTTTATGAAACATTAAAAAGCAGTGGGTGGGTTGGCATATTTGGGGGATTTGCTTCTGGAGATATTTCCTAACCATTTTGTGTTTGATACTGCACTTAATTTGATATAGTTTTAGTCTCTACTGGAGGCTGTTTCATGTTGTGATGGCTGTATTTCTATTTAATTGTATTTAATTGTTAATGTTAACTGGGTTTAAATGTTGTAGCTTGTCACTTTTTATGCTGCTTTCTTGGCCAAGTCTCTCTTGTAAAACCTGGTTAAATAAAGGAGATATATATATATATATATATATATATATATATATGTGTGTGTGTGTATATATATATATATATATATATATACACACACACACACACATATATACATGTGTATATATGTGTGTGTGTGTGTATATATATATGTGTGTGGGTGTGTATATATATATGTGTGTATATATATACACACACACATATATGTGTGTGTGTATATATATGTGTATAAATGTGTGTGTGTGTGTGTATATATATATATGTGTGTATATATATGTGTATATATATGTGTGTGTGTGTGTGTATATATATGTGTGTATATATACACACACACACATACACATATACACACACATATATATGTGCATATATATATATGTGTGTGTGTGTATATATATACATGCATATATATATACACACACACACACACACACACACACACATATATGTGTATATATATATGTGTGTGTATATGTGTATATATATATATGTGTGTATGTGTATATATATATGTGTGTATGTGTATATATATACATACATATATACACACATATATATGTGTGTATATATATATATATATATATATATATATATATATATATATATATATATATATATATATATATATATATATATATATATATATATATATATATATATTGGGTGTTATGTCTTGGTGGCTAAAGGAACTTTTCTGGTGTTGTAACAGTCTCGGGTTGTTTAGGGTTGTTGGGTTCATCCGGAGCTGGTGAAAGAAGTAAAGAAGTAAAGAAGTAAAGTAGGCCATTCTGACAAACACAGACACACAAATAAGTCTCTCAGCAGGTTTTACAGAAACATCATCCCACTCAATCTCTTCAGTCGTCTGTGGGCTGAGAACACATGCCCCTCAGTGGGTATTGTCATCTCTTTCTCTCTGCCAGTGCAGTGTTGATAATTGGAGGTTTCTTTGGCAGTAGTCAGCAAGAAGTGCAGCTCTGGGGCACCCTGCTGCTGCTGCTGAGGGTTTTTTTGTATTTTTTTTATCATCGCTGTAATTTTTCCACACCTCGCTGTTGGCACACCCACTCTCCTCTCATAACTGCTGCTGGAGCTTTCTCCCAGAGGTGTTATTGGGGGCTTAAATATGTGCTGTAATGTGGAACAGAGGGAGTAAAACGTGACCAAAGCGGTTGTGAAGAGCTCCAGGTGGGATTCAGCAACATGGAGTCTAGTAGTAATTGAACTGCTTTGGTGCTTGAGGCACATTTAGTCCAAGAACACATGTCCCAAACCTGTTTCCATGGCTAAATTTATCCAAACTTGAGTACCGTTACCATTGTTTTCTTCAATTTCTTGTTCATTTTAATGCCTGGTACAACTAAAGGTGCATTTGTTTGGACAAATATAATGATTACAACAAAAATAACTCATAAGAGTTTAACTTAAGAGCTGATATCTAGACATTTGACATGTTTTTTTTTTTATTATAACCAAAATCATTATCAAGAAAACCATTGACATGGCTAGATATCAGCTCTGAAATTAAACTCTTATGATTTTTTTACCCCATGACTGTATATATCGTTCATTTTGCCCATGTATACATATTGGAGTATGTATAAAAACATTAGCGATTAATCGATTAATTGATCGTTAACGTCATAGATGCTCCAGTTGGCAGGTTTCTTCCAAACGCCCATCCCTAGTGAGGGTTAAGAATTAGTAACAACTTTGATTTAAGAGCTGATATCTAGACATTGTCCATGGTTTTCTTGATAATGGCTTTGGTTATTATCAAGAAAACCATGGAAAATGGCCTAAGAAATGTACTTTTAGTTGTACCAGGCATTAAAATGAACAAGAAATTGAAGAAAACAATGGTGGTCTAATAAGTAGTTAATTAACTAGATTAAAAGATTAAGATGGTGCTGCCCTCCAGCCAGCAAAGCAAACCATAAAGGAGTATTGTTATTAATGTTTCTGGGTCGTTCCTTTACAGCCTTTTAAATTGTACAGCTGGTGTTGTTTTTAAACCTTATTTGATCTGGTTTCTTGTCAACTGAAGAAAAGAGGTTTTGAAGGCTTAAATTAGGCATTCAGGCCATTGCCATGTGGATTTTCTTTGGAACCAGCTGGGAGGATGCTAGCTTAATGGCTAACTAGCCAACGCAAAGTTTGGTAATCAAGGTGCTTCCATAATTCTCAATCATCAGCTGTGACACCAGATTGTTTCAATTAACTTTCATGCACTGAGTAACACACTGTAAAAGGGTTCATTTTCTAAGACGAAACTACTGAGAAATCACAAGGTAGCTCCGCAGATTTTTGTTTATTTCCTTTTAATGGGACCAAAATTTGCAAAATGGCCACCATGCTGTATTGACGAGGACCTAAAACTAGCAACTGACACCATAAAGTCATTAGGAAAATGTTTACTGAGGTATAAAATAAGAGAGAAGTAAGGGTATTTTCTTTAGACTTTTTCTGCAACCTTTGGAGGCGCCCCCTGCTGGCCATTAGAAAGAATGCAGGTTTAAGCGCTTCTCATTGATTCCCTTCTCAGACTCGGAGTCTAGTCGTAATTTCTTGAACCCAGAAATGTTGATTACCCTAAAGTTTTATTGCAGAAATGTCATCTATAGGCCTAATGGATGGAATTTAACTTGGTTGCTAAAAGTTGCACTTTGGGCAATTTGCATAATAAGCCAATAAAGTCAAGACACCACAGGTGAATAGGGTAAAAAAAAAAAATAATAGATATCACCATGAAACTTTCTCAGTTGATTACTTATGTTAAGATGAGAAAAAAATGTATTGCATGTTTTTTGTATTTTAATGTTTACATATGCAAATGAGGCCATATCTCATCAAATATGCGCTCATTTGCATACAGACAATTTTGTCTGTATCGTTTGATAAAGTCATGCTCAAAATATTTATACCAAGAGTAAACATGTATACTTGGGGGTCTGAGTTGAGTCTGAGTTGGTGAAAACCTTTAGGGAACCTGGTCAGGAGGCAGTGTTGACGTATGGACGCACGGATTAAGAAATGAAGTGCCCCATGCACAATAACTATATAACAGGATTTTTTTCTCATCTTAACATAAGTAATCAACTGAGAAAGTTTCATGGTGATATCTTGTCTTGGCTTATTATGCTAATTATGACAATTGCCCAAAGTAATCCTGTTGTTACATAAACAGTATTTATATTCACTTAAACGGTTTCAATAAAACTACTTGTGTCATATTTGGCTTTGACTTTGACTGAACATTTGCTCTCACTTTGCGCTAAAAATATCGGGATATATATATATATAATATATTGATATTCAGCCTAAATATATCGGAATATGAGTTTTGGTCCATATCGCCCAGGCCTGTGTACTTTTACTGTTTAATTTAACGTTAGAAATGTCTTGTATTGTCTTCACCGTGGGAATAGTTAGAAACATAATTTCTATTAATTTGTATCTCTGATACATGTGAAAAATTGCCAATAAAGCTGACTTTGACTTTGATGTGATAGAGAAATGACCGATATCCGGATAGAAGATTTCTGCCATATCGCCCTAAAAGAACAATAAAATACTGCATTCCTCTACAGTCCATTGAACACATCCATAATCAAAGCCATGACTTTGCTGATAGGAGGGCAAAAGTCACAACAAACACTCTGGTGTGACTTTTAACCAAGTTAAATTCCATCCATTAGGCCTATAGATGACATTTCTGCAATAAAACTTTAGGGTACTCAACATTTCTGGGTTCACTATTGGGCCTATGGGGGCTACGACTGGACTACATTGGGGCACAAGATCCCAAATTGACGGCCACTGGCCACGTCCCCCTCCTCTTTATCCATTTCTACCAAAGCGGTGGCCGTGAGGTCCCCGTCCGGTCGGTGCAGGTTGTCAGCTGCTGTTTGATCGTCCATGAGGAAGCTGGTGGCGTGTCTCCTGCAGCCGTCACGGGGAGGTTGAGAATAGCTCGGGCTCTCAGTGAGGAAATGTCATCAGAAGAGCAGTGACAGCAGCGACTCAGGGGCCCCTCGGGCCCCGCCACCCAACTCCTGGGGGAAGCAGATGGCACATGCCCAGAGCTATTCTAAGACTTGAGGAGGGCAACTGTCCCCCTCCGTCACCCAAAGTGACTAATGGGGACCAGAAGGCGAGCCCACACCAAAGTGTTTGCTGTGACTTTTGCCCTCCTATCAGCAAAGTCATGGCTTTGATTATGGATGTGTTCAATGGACTGTAGAAGGAATGCAGTATTTTATTGTTCTTTTAGGGCGATATGGCAGAAATATTCTATCCCGATATCGGTCATTTCTCTGTCACATCAAAGGCAAAGTCAGCTTTATTGTCAGAGATACGAATCAATCGAAATTATGTTTCTAACTATTCCCACGGTGAAGACAATACAAGACATTTCTAACGTTAAATTAAACAGTAAAGTACACAAGCACTAGGGCTGGGCCATATGGACCAAAACTCATATCCCGATATATTTAGGCTGAATATCAATATATTATATATACATCCCGATATTTTTATCGCAAAGTGAGAGCAAATGTTCAGTCAAAGTCAAAGCCAAATATGACACAAGTAGTTTTATAGAAACCGTTTAAGTGAATATAAATACTGTTTTTGTAACAACAGGAGTACCTTTTAAAAAAAAAAAATCAAAGCTCACATAAAGTGCACATTTAAAAAAAAAAATAATTTAAAAAAAAACTTTGAAATTAAATAGGCCAATTTTATTCTGAAATAAGAAAAATAAAGGTTGGTCTAATATTTTTTCCATGACTGTAGCTTGTTTTGTAACTTTTCTGCATCAAATCATGATGCAAGTTAAGGTGCCGTTGTTGTTTTGACGTTGCGATAGAAACGATATATTGCCCAGCCCTAGATCCTTTTCATTTTTTTTGCATAACCAAATGCAATGTTACTGAGTCATGGTGCATGGTCTGTTTGGAGAGCTATCGGAGATTATCACTGAAAGACATTGCAGCCAGTCAGACATTTGGCCTGGAACACTACTAACAAACAGACCACCCACACGTTTACCAATACACACGATCAGGAGGTTTTAGTGTCAGGACACCACTGGATCTTCCTCCTTTTTATCACTTTTCCAGCAGAAAAGTGGCTAATCCCTTTTGTCCTTTAGCAGCTCAGGTTAGGTTGCAGAGGAGCCGACACACATTATAATAATCAGCACAGAGACGCTCATCCACTTCTGATATTTATTAAACAGAACTCCTTATTTTCAATACAAAATAAAACATTTTCCCTTAATGCAATGGTTTCTAAATGTGTTTTCTAATGCGTGAGTCTGGTCGGAAAACTGTTTCCACTCCGCCTCCTAACCTCCACAAACTTCATTCACAAAAATTAAATAGCCACTTGGCCACCCAAATACAAATAAAATAAGTATCTTTAAGTTCCTTTAGAAGTTTTAAACTAAGTTGGTTCCCTATTTTGTTCCTTTCCTCAGAAATAATTTATTTTACAAATAAAAAAATTACATAATTAACTGAATAACAAGTTTACTTATTTTCAAATTGTATTTAAGTGTTCAATATGGCTCCAACAGACATTTGGCCTGTAACACTGACTAACAAACAGACCACCCACACGTTTACCAATCACATGATCAGGAGTTTTTAGTGTCAGGACACCACTGGATCTTCCTCCTTTTATGACTTTTACCAGCAGAATCTTCCCTCATGAAGTTGGAAAGAGCAAACATAATGTGACACTAGTCGCCCAAATCCACGTGTTCACAAAAACGTGTGTGTGTGTGTGTGTGTGTGTGTGTGTGTGTGAATGTATGGGCTTGTCACACTCTATTTGCCCTGCAGTCCTCGTGTTTCTGGGTCCTGACAGGCTGAGAGGAGTGTGGAAATCCACATCTGTGGCGCTGCAGGGCGTCCTCCCCCACCCGCCCTCTGCTCCTCCACCAGCTCTAACTGATAGTTTGACTCTGGTTTGGAGCCAGGAGGAGCAGGAGGAGCAGGAGGAGGCCCCGTGCCCCCGTCCTGTCCCCTCGCTATCTGACTCTGAGGCCAAATTTGGAAACTTTTGACATGTCACCTTGTTTGCGCCAAGAGCAGCTTGCAACATGCAACCGAGCGCTCTCAGAGTCTCTCAGAGTCTCTCAGACTCTCTCAGAGTCTCTCAGAGTCTCCCAGAGTCTCTCAGAGTCTCTCAGAGTCTCTCAGAGTCTCCCAGAGTCTCTCAGAGTCTCTCAGAGTCTCTCAGAGTCTCTCAGACTCTCTCAAAGTCTCTCAGAGTCTCTCAGAGTCTCTCAGACTCTCTCAGAGTCTCTCAGAGTCTCCCAGAGTCTCTCAGAGTCTCTCAGAGTCTCTCAGAGTCTCTCAGACTCTCTCAAAGTCTCTCAGAGTCTCTCAGAGTCTCTCAGACTCTCTCAGAGTCTCTCAGAGTCTCTCAGACTCTCTCAGAGTCTCTCAGAGTCTCTCAAAGTCTCTCAGAGTCTCTCAAAGTCTCTCAGAGTCTCTCAGAGTCTCTCAGAGTCTCTCAGAGTCTCTCAGAGTCTCTCAAAGTCTCTCAGAGTCTCTCAGAGTCTCTCAGAGTCTCTCAGACTCTCTCAGAGTCTCTCAGAGTCTCTCAAAGTCTCTCAGAGTCTCTCAGAGTCTCTCAGAGTCTCTCAAAGTCTCTCAGAGTCTCTCAGAGTCTCTCAGAGTCTCTCAAAGTCTCTCAGAGTCTCTCGGAGTCTCTCGGAGTCTCTCAAAGTCTCTCAGAGTCTCTCAGAGTCTCTCAGAGTCTCTCAAAGTCTCTCAAAGTCCATGTTGCATACACTGTAAAAAATGTTTGTAGAAATTACAGTAAAAAACTGTCAATTTGCATCAGAAATAGGTCGTAAAATTAAACATTGTACATCACCGTAGCAGATACTTTTAATTACTGTCAATCAAAGAATAGTAAAAAACTTTAAATTCTACCGTCATAAACTGTAGAAAACACACAGTTTTGCTGTAAAAATATAAGTTTTTCATGTAAAGTTAATGGAGAAATACCACGATGACACAATTATCCTAAAAGTAATGGGATTATTCAGTATAAATTACAGTTTTTGCTGATATTTACATTTACATACGCTCGCTGTGTTTTTTACGGTGATGTTCTGGCAACCACAGCTGCTGGTATTTTACCGTAAATTAAACAGATTTTTTTTTACAGTGTACGGAGAAACATGCACTGGCAGTAAACCAGTAAACCATCACCACCACCACCACCACCTCAGTGTTAAAGCTGCAGGATCACAGTGGCTGTGTTTCATTCAATCTAAAGGGGATTTGCCAAATATTACAGGTGCTTCTCAATGCATTAGAATGTCATGGAAAAGTCCATTTCCAGCAGTTCAAGTCAAACAGCCATCTACAGTCATGGAAAAAGTATTAGACCACCCTTTGTTTTCTCCATTTTCTTGTTCATTTTATTGCCTGGTACAACTAAAAGGTACATTTGTACCTCAAAAATAGCTCATAAGAGTTTAATTCAAGAGCTGATATCTAGACATTTTCCATGGTTTTCTTGATAATAACTAAAATCATTATCAAGAAAACCATGAAAATGTCTAGATATCAGCTCTGAAATTAAACTCTAATGAGCTATTTTTGTTATCATTATATTTGTCCAAATAAATGTACCGTTAGTTGTACCAGGAACAGGAAATTGAAGAAAAAGATGGTCTAATCATTTTTTAAATGACTGCAGATTAATTAAACACACTTTAAACACACACTTTGTAGGCCGTAATCATAATATATATATATATATATATATATATAACAAGAAATTAAATAAATTATGTTTCATGAAATGTTTCATTCTGTGATCTATATGATGTATTATTTCCACTTGAATTGAGCTACTGACATAAATAAACTTTCCTATGATATTCTAATGTGTTAGCCCTAATTCGAGGCCAGTCTTGTTTCTCCGGTTGTGTTTTTTTTGGGGCTTTTCGAATCAACGAACCTGAGACTTTTACATGTTAATGTGTAAAAGTGTTGCCTCACCTTGTGTCTGTGCTAACTGACTGGAGGTGGCTGCTGGCTGGCTGCTGGCTGGCTGCTGTGTGTTCAGTCAGAGAGCTGGTGTAGGCGTATTCTGACTGAGGGCCTCATTTAGCGTGGTTAGAGATGGAGGGTGTGCCTCTGTGGCTGCTGCTGCAAACGATGTTGACAGTGAGTCTGCAGTGTTGTTGCTAAGCCAGGTAGCTATTTCTGCCTTAGAGTGTTTATCTTGTTGTCGCAGCCCGTAACAACAGGAAGACCAGGAAGTACACTGCAAAAAAATAAAGAGAAGTTGGGTGAACTCAAAATCTCAAGGCAACAAACTTCGATAAAATTTTAAGTTGGACAATTAAACTAAATATTTTAAGTTTTGTTTTTGAGTTTGCTCAACTCTGAATTTCTCTGGCACGATTGTAACGCCGCTATGAAATGTCAGCTAATGTTGTGACCACAATTTTGAGTTAGCATTGATACACTAATGGCTACTCTTGTAGCTGTAACAAACAGCGCCGCTAGCATCAGTTAGCCGCTAGCATCAGTTAGCCGCTAGCTATCGCTAATGACCTCATTTCCCAACAAAGAAATAAGAGTTATCAGAACTATTGTCCCTTGTTGTGAACCCCAACTTAAAGATATAAGTAACAACAACTCACCAACTTGTTTTTGAGCAGACAACTGGCTTCCTTTGTTGTGCTAACTTACATTATTGCCCTAAATGTCAATAATTTATATTTCCAAGTTTTACCAACTTGCCGTATTGTGACTAGGGTTGTCACGATACTAAAATTTTCAACTTGATACCGATACTCAGGAAAATATTCGATACTCGATACCATTTTTGATACCACCAGGATAAAAACAAAGACCCCAAAATTGAACAGAAATGAAAAAGAAAAATGCAACATTTAAAAATGAACAGAACCACTGGTTAAATATTTATAATAAAAAACAGTTGTGCAAAAAGAAGCTGCAACTATGATAACAAGCTTCAGATACTCGACACTTTTGAAAATGAGTATTGTATCCGGATACAACGTTTTAGTATCAATACTTTTTCGGAACCTGGTCTCACAGGAATCCGTGGAATAGCCACGGAATCACTCAAATTTTCGTGAAACTGACACGGATTTCGCTACAATGCAAGTTAATATTTGTTCCTATTGGTTTGTTCCAAGTCACGTGACTTTCAAGGTCCCGGCGGTCAGAACAAAAAACATGGCGGACAGTTCTCTCATTTTTAGTGAAAAAAAAAATCAATATTTTGACTTAGTTTCTGCATAAAAATGGATTTTGATCACATTTCTAGCGAGAAATATATGTTTTATTTTCTAAATATTCACTCAGTGAATGTACATAATCACTTTGTATGTTGGAATAGCCACGGGATATGACTGGCATTAACTTGCATTGTAGCCAAATCCGTGTCCGTGTCAATTTTGTGTCTTCTAGTCATTCTGTGTCTCTTTTTGGTCATTTTGTATCTTTTTTGGGGGGAAACTTAAGGAAATATGCTGCTGCGTTGAATTATGGGAATGAAGGATCCAGCACTTTTTTGGAACTTCCTATTGGTTTGTGTCCATTTTTAGTGAAAAAAATCAATATTTTGACTTAGTTTCTGCATAAAAATGGATTTTGATCACATTTCTAGCAAGAAATATATTTTATTTTCTAAATATTCACTCAGTGAATGTACATAATCACTTTGTATGTTGGAATAGCCACGGGATATGACTGGCATTAACTTGCATTGTAGCCAAATCCGTGTCAGTTTCATGGAAATTTGAGTGAATCCGTGGCTATTCCACGGATTCCTGAGAGACCAGGTTGCTTTTTTGAGTATGGATACTTGTGCCAACCCGAGCAGGAAGACTTATCTCTCTCCTCTCTCCGCTCTGACAGATGGGCCCTTGTAACATGCAAACGTTGTCACCAGAGCAGAAAGCACGCTCTGTTGGATTCCTAGCCTTTGTTTGTGTGTGTGTGTGTGTGTGTGTGTGTGTGTGCATATGAGATATGTGACAACAAAGGAATGTGTGTTTCCACCTGGTTTTGTACATCTGTCGTCTGTGTTTGTCTCTGTGCTCATTGTATCACGTTGGCTACATTTGTTGTTTTATTCATGTTCAACATTTCATCACAGCAGAAAGATTAAATATGATGTCTGTCAACACAGTGGCTTTTATCAGTGATTTACACGTTTTCCCTCTTTTGTTAAAATGGTTTCTTGTTTCTCTTCAACAGGACGTATGGGCCTCAACTTCCACCATCCTGGAGCAGAGCACATCATGCCGCTGAATAGTAAGTAGCGTTTCATTCTAGGAACCTTGTTGGATTTCATCAACGTTTACTGAGAAATGTTCAGCTGCTTCTTGTCCTTGTGAAGGTCTTTAGAATGGGAAGCGTTTCTGTCATTTCCTGTGAAATACACAACCTGGTCTCACAGGAATCCGTGGAATAGCCACGGAAACACTCAGATTTCCGTGAAACTGACACGGATTTGGCTACAATGCAAGTTAATGTCATATCCCGTGGCTATTCCAACATACAAAGTGATTATGTACATTCACTGAGTGAATATTTAGAAAATAAAACATATATTTCTCGCTAGAAATGTGATCAAAATCCATTTTTATGCAGAAACTAAGTCAAAATATTTATTTTTTTTCACTAAAAATGAGAGAACTGTCCGCCATGTTTTTTGTTCTGACCGCTGGGACCTTGAAAGTCACGTGACTTGGAACAAACCAATAGGAAGTTCCAGAAAAGTGCTGGATCCTTCATTCCCATAATTCAACGCAGCAGCATATTTCCTTAAGTTTCCCCCCCAAAAAGACACAAAATTACCAAAAAAAGACACAAAATGACTAAAAAAAGACACAAAATGACCAAAAAAGACACAAAATGACTAAAAAAAGACACAAAATGACCAAAAAAGACACAAAATGACTTAAAAAAGACACAAAATGACCCAAAAAGACACAAAATGACTAAAAAAAGACACAAAATGACCAAAAAAAGGAAACAAAATTACCAAAAAAGACACAAATTGACCACAAAATGATCAAAAAAAGACACAAAATGACCAGAAGACACAAAATTGACAAGGACACGGATTTGGCTACAATGCAAGTTAATGCCAGTCATATCCCGTGGCTATTCCAACATACAAAGTGATTATGTACATTCACTGAGGGAATATTTAGAAAATAAAACATATATTTCTCGCTAGAAATGTGATCAAAATCCATTTTTATGCAGAAACTAAGTCAAAATATTGATTTTTTTCACTAAAAATGAGAGAACTGTCCGCCATGTTTTTTGTTCTGACCGCCGGGACCTTGAAAGTCACGTGACTTGGAACAAACCAATAGGAACAAATATCCATGGAATAGCCACGGGATATGATGTCATTAACTTGCATTGTAGCCAAATCCGTGTCAGTTTCACGGAAATTTGAGTGATTCCGTGGCTATTCCACGGATTCCTGTGAGACCAGGTTCAGGTTCCAGGTTCCAGCTACATAGACCCCCTAAACTGCAGCCCACCGTCTGCTAAGGTCTGGACCATAAAACCAGGACAGACCTCTAAGGTCTGGGGCCAAACACAGTTGAACTGTGAATAGCTCTTCTATAAATACCCTCCATGTAAGACTAGACCCCCAGATGACCAACAGTGACGGAGACGAGCCAGAAAGAGAAACCAGCTCCGCCCCTTATTCTGCTGCTGCTGCTGCTGCTCGGAGCCTCTGGACGCTTTAGGGACCTGATTTCTTGTGCTGTGTTCAAACCAAACACAAAGCGAATTATTTTGCATGGTGCGATGACACACAAAGTCGATGCAAAGACACGAATAGACTCAAATTCTGCGCCTGTGATGAGAAATTCACTGTTTCAGTTGAAAAAATGTCGACTTTCAACCCTGAAACGAGCACTTTAGGAGTTTTTTGCTTATTGTATTGCGGACAGAACTGACGAAGCATAAAATCAGATCTTTTTTTTCTTTCTTTTTTTTTACAAATCTGCATCATGATGTACAGCTGCATCTCAATCCATTAGAATATCATAGAATAGTCCATTTCCAGTCCAACTCAAATAGCATCAACCAAGTATTGAGTCACATAGATGACAGACTTTTCAGAGGCTCATAAAATGTCTTGAATACGGTGAATGTAACCTTAAAATGTCCGAAATTTATCTTAAAATCTCATAAAATATCTTTAATACGTTGAATTTAAGACCTTAAAATGTCTGAATTTATCTTAAAATCTCATAAAATATACTAAATATAGTGAATTTAAGAACTTAAAATGTCCAAATTTATCTTAAAATCTCATAAAATATACTATTTTGTGAATTTAAGACCTTAAAATGTTCAAAATTATCTTAAAATCTCATAAAATATCCTAAATATGATGAATTTAAGACCTTAAAATGTCTAAATTTATCTTAAAATCTCATAAAATATACTAAATATGGTGAATTTAAGACCTTAAAATGTCCGAATTTATCTTAAAATCTCATAAAATATACTATTTTGTGAATTTAAGACCTTAAACTGTTCAAAATTCTCTTAAAATCTCATAAATATCCTAAATATGATGAATTTAAGACCTTAAAATGTCCAAAATTCTCTTAAAATCTCATAAAATATCCTTAAAACGATGAATTTAAGACCTTAAAATGTCTAAAATTCTCTTTAATCTCATAAAGTATTGAGTCATATAGATGGACATATTTTTCAGTGGCCAGCATTTCCATATTAAACATACTTTTTAAAATTGATCTTTTATAATATTCAAATTTTTTAAGATACTGAATTTTAGGTCTTCATTCAATGTAAGTTGTAATCATTCTAATTAGAATAAATGTAATAAATTAAGACATGAAATGTTTCATTCTGTGTGTAATGGATCTATATAATGTTCTATGTCCACTTTCTGAATTTAATTACTGACATAAATAAACTCTTCTATGATATTCTACTGTATTGAGATGCACCTGTAGTCATTTCCGGATCATTTTGGTCTGTTTATATTGCAATTAAATCACATCAAAAACTCTTTTTATTTTGGGTTCACGCTGCTGAAGTTCACCAGATTAATTTAGATTTATTGACTTTGACACCAATTATGAAACCACCACTCTGCAGAGAACCACAGCTGAGAAATATGAGAAATCCTGGAACTGATTTTAGCCAACAGATCATAAAACTGGGCAACGGTTGCCTGAAGTAGCGCTGGAAGTGGATGTTGTCCATCATTATTTCCTTGGCGAGGAATATTTGGGACTTCCACCTCAGGGAAAACCAGCATTAGTGGTTATTTTAGACAGTTTTGGATGGTGAAAGAAATGATGTAATGCAGCGGTTCTCAAAGTTTTGATAGCTGAGGAACAATTAGGAACCAACTGACTGACTGAAGGACAAAAAAACAGGAAAAAAACAGGAAAAATCACATCTGTAATCATTTTAATGACCAGGTTTCATCTCTACAGTGTAAATGTATTGATCTGCATCCAGTAATGTGTAATAAACACATTTTAATCAAAAAATGAGGCTATAAATCATGGGTTTCAAACTGGCGGCCCGTGGGCCAGTTGTGGCCCTCGTGACGATATTTTGTGGCCCCCACCTTGATATGAAAGTTTAATGTGAGTTTTATATGAATGGCACGTTACCGTGTTGTGTGTGGAAGGTCCCTTTAGTTACTTTTTTCTGGTAATTTTGTGTCTTTTTTAAATAATTTTGTGTCTTTCTTTAGTAATTTTGTGTATTTTTTGGTCATTTTGTGTCTTTTTTGGTCATTTTGTGTCTTTTTAAAATAATTTTGTGTCTTTTTTTGGTCATTTTGTGTCTTTTGTAAGTAATTTTGTGTTTTTTCAGTCATTTTATATTTTTTTTAAGTAATTTAGTGTTTTTTCAGTCATTTTGTTTGTTTTTTTAGTAATTTTGTGTCTTTTTTTTGGTCATTTTGTGTCTTTTTTAAGTAATTTAGTTTTTTTCTGTCATTTTGTGTCTTTTTTTGGTCATTTTGATACTGCCTCCAGCGGCCCCAAGGTGATTTGACTTTGAGACCCCTGATGTAACTTAATAAATAAGGCTAAAACTGCCAGCCTGTGTTACTGCTTCACCTGATTTGACCAGATTTGTGAAAACTCTCTGCTGTGCATTGTCGCCCCTTTTTAAGCTGTTCAAGCTTGCTGCTACGCTCAGATGTACAGTTGTGGTCTTGACCGGTCTTAAAATAAAATCCAGAGTCTGTTTTGTCCCAAACCGAGTAGAAATTCAGTCTATTATGAGACCGAGACCTGCAGAAAGTGTTCCTGAGACCAGGACTGATCTCTAGTTCTACCACATTGGAGTGAATATAGCATTAAGCTCTTACATGCACATTTTTTGGCCTTGTTCTCTACTACTTTGTATCATTTAGTTCAAACCTGAGCTAAATATCTCTAATATCTGGCCTGACTGCCTCCAGGGTATGAACCAGTTAAAGGTTCAGGATGTGAAACATATAAAAAGTTTCTTGGTGAAGCGTTTTCATCTTGACACCAGCGATGCTCCGTCCTCAGTTTGTTCTTTTCATGCTCATGTCCTCAGGAGAACAGATTGATGTTAAACTGTTGTGTCGTGGGATTATTGTGAGGCGAGCCCAGATCTGCCGGATCCTCCCGGTCTGTCAGGACGGGATCTCTAGTCTGTGATGTCTGCAGACAGACAGGAAGCTTTGCTTTCTACTTTAAAGTGTTTTCCTCTTGTGTTTCTTCTTCATTTGGTCCCGTTAGCTCTGAGGCTTCACGCTGAGAGGACCTGTACTCTCTCTGCTGCTGTTTGCATTAAAAGAGAAGAAGAAGAAAGAGGAGATAATAGCAGGCAGGAGTTCTTCTTCTCTGATTTATTGCTGTTGTTCACCTGACAGCTCAGTAGAATCAGTAGACGAGTCTTTGAAGCTACGCAGAGCAGGAGACCTCAAACGCATCACGCCCAGAGGAATCACCCTCTCTCTCTCTCTCTCTCTCTCTCTCTCTCTCTCTCTTTAACACACTTTAAAGTTGCTACTGATTCTGAACCCTCACTAGGGAAGAAACCTGCCAACTGGAGCATCAATAATGTTAATGATCAATTAAACCAGGAGTCTCAGACTCTAATTACCTGGGGGCCGCTGGAGGCAGTATCAGAAAGACCAAAAAAAGACACAAAATGACCAAAAAATATACAGAATTACCAAAAAGACACAACAATATTTTAAAAAAGACATAAAATGACACAAAATGACACAAAATAGACACAAAATGACCAAAAAAAGACAAAATTACTAAAAAACGACACCAAATTATTTAAAAAAGACAAATAATTATTTTAAAAAGACACAAATTTATTAAAAAAGGCACAAAATTATTTTAAAAAGACATAAAATTATTAAAAAAGACATAAAATTCCAAAAAAAAGACACAAAATTACCAAAAACAGTAACTAAAGGGACCTTCCACACACAACACGGTAAAGTGCCATTCATATAAAACTCACATTAAACTTTCATATCAAGGTGGGGGCCACAAAATATCATCACGAGGGCCACAAGTTTGAGACCCATGAATTAAATGATTAATTGCTAGGTTTTCATACATACTCCTGTATGTATACATGGGCAAAATGAAAGATATATACAGTCATGGGAAAAAAATCATAAGAGTTTAAATTAAGAGCTCTAGCCATTTCCCATGGTATATACATATACATATACCCATGTCTAGATATCAGCTATATACATATATATGTATATAAGAACTTCCAGTTTGCAAACTGTAGCTTTATCCGACTTAATTCTAAGCTCATTGGCTTATTGACATAAAATTGATAAAACTAAAATAAAAAAATACACAGATGGATTAAATTTTTTTAATTCTTAACGACCATTAATCTATCATAGATTAATTATCCCATCCCTAACACTCACTTCCCTTCCCTCGTCTCCTCGTGTAGTTTCTGTAGTTTCTGTAGTTTCTCTCTCTGGCGGTTTCTCTGTCTGTAGCGTGTCTTCGTCTCTCTGGTTGCTAGGTGACTTTGTTCTGAGTCCAGACGGTGAGAGGGAAAGCTTTAGAGAGCTGCTCAGGTTAGAGAGCCAGATCTTTAATGAAACATAGAGGAGAAGAGGCTCAGAGACAATAATATATTCTCAGAGAGGAGCCGGAGGGTCAGTCACACAATGGGCCCTCACAATGCTGAAGGCCCTTATTAAAAAGGCCCTTATTGGTTTTAGAGGCCACCAGTCTGCTCTGTGACTGATGGTTTAAAGCAGGGGTCTCAAACCTGCGGCCCGCGGGCCAGTTGCGGCCCTCATAATGATATTCTGTGGCCCCCACCTTGATATGAAAGTTTAATGTGAGTTTTATAGGTATGGTACTTTACCGTGTTGTGTGGGGAAGGTCCCTTTAACTACTTTTTTGGTAATTTTGTGTCTTTTTTTAATAATTTTGTGTCTTTTTTCGTAATATTTTGTATAGGCCTATATATATATTGTAATTCTGTGTTTTTTGGGTCATTTTGTTTCTTCTTTAAGTAATTTAGTCTTTTTTGGTCATTTTGTGTCTTTTTTTGGGTCATTTTGTGTCTTTTTAAAAAGATTTTGTGTCTTTTTTGGTAATTCTGTGTATTTTTTTGGTCATTTTGTGTCTTTTTAAAGTCATTTAGTGTTTTTTCAGTCTTTTTTTGATTATATTGTGTCTTTTTCTGTCATTTTGTGTCTTTTTTTGGTTATTTGGATACTTCTCCAGCGGCCCCCAGGTAATTTGAGTTTGAGACCCCTGGTTTAAAGAGAGCAGGAGGATCTGTTTCCTCCTGCTGTTGGTCTGAATTTGCACCATCCTCAGACACATTTAGCCTCTTGGTTTATTGTCTCTGCAGCAGCAAGGTTGGAGTTGAGCTCGTTTGTTGGAAGTTTTTTTAGAGAAACAATCAGAAGCAATCCTGGGACCAGATGCTGAGTTTTATTCCTCATTAAATATACTGAGCATGAGTCATTCCTGATCATGGGACACATGCTGGTTAATTCTCAGTGAATGGTGTTTGCTGATCGTCATGGTGATTGCTCAGTTGTCACCATGTAACAGTGGAAATGTAGTCATGTGGGGAAGCATAGACTCTCTATGAGAAGTGGAAGTAGCCAGCGTGACATCACCCATTGGTTGGTGGAATACTAATAATACTAATACTAATAATAGAACGAACAAGAGATTGAAGAAAACAAGGGTGGTCTAATATTTTTTTCCATGACTGTATAAAACAGTTAAAGCACTTTGCAACATAAATATTGCAAAGTGCTATTGTACATAGACAATAGACATAACAAATATATGTATATATATATATATATTTATATATAAACAAATTCACAGTTCTGTGTAGTGCAAAAAGTAGGAATGGACCTTGACTTCAGATTTTATTTTTCCAAATTAGTTTCATTGTCTCTAAAATTTGAAAAAAATAGTTAGTTAAAATGACAGAAAAAAATATACTTAAAAAAGACACAAAATGACCAAAAAATACACAGAATTACCAAAAAGACACAAAATTATTTTAAAAAAAAGACACAAAATGACACAAAATAGACACAAAATGACCAAAAAAAGACACAAAATTACTAAAAAAAGACACAAAATAATTTTAAAAAGACACAAAATAATTTTAAAAGACACAAAATTATAAAAAAGACATAAAATTAAAAAAAGTCACACACACACACACACACACACACACATATATATATAAACAAGTTCACAGTTCTGTGTAGTGCAAAAACTTTGGAAACAAATTTCAAAATGAGTTCCACTACCTCTAAAACTTGAAGAAAAAGAAAAAAAGCAAGATGACCCCAATAAAACTCCCAGTTATTATCTTTATTTCTTTCTCTTTGACTCACTGAGTGACGCGAGCATTAATAATCTGAACCGTGAGACTAATTTTAACCTGCTGATTAGATATAAATGGTTTTACAACACAGCAGCTTCATTTCTACACAGATTTAGACCCGTGACATCACATCCTGTCCCCCCCCCCCTCAGAGCCCCGAGGCTTCTCCTCTCAGTGGGAAGTTTCCACTCACCTGTCCTGCTACCTGACCCACAGCTGCTCTTTAATATTCCACCAGGCCTGAGAATCACTAACCTGCTCTACCTGCAGTCCTCCATGCTCTCCGCCTTTATGGCCTCATTTGTGAAAATTCACAGAAGATAATCACGAACACGAGGCGTTGTGGTTCATTAAACCCAGATTATGATCTCTCAGGTTCTGGGACGGAGCAGCGTCACTCTGTCAAACATCTCCAACGTTTCTGTTTCCGAGGCAGCTGAAGCACGCTGGAAAAATGATTTTACAGAAAAAACTGTCAGCTGTGGTTACCAGAATATAGCCGGAAAAATACAGAACATATGTCAACATCTTTACAGAACAACTTGTACATAAACATCCTGAAACTGTAGTAATTAACCCTTAATAGGACACTCATTGAAATACATGCAAGTTCCAAATTTCAACCCTAGAGAATATTGGAGGATATTACATACTGCCAGAATGTGTAAAAAAAAACATATGAAAATAATATTTCGAGAAAAAAGTTTACGAGATTAAAGTGGCAAATCTACGAGAAAAAAAAGTGCAGATTTATGAGAAAAAAGTTGCTTTTTTCCCATTTTTTTCTCGTAAATCTGCGACTTTTTTCTTGCAGATTTGCCACTTTAATCTAGTAAATTTGCAACTTTTTTCTCGAAATATTACCTGAAGTTACCAAATATAGTTCTTTGCCTGATAAAGGGTTAAAACATTTTTTTTTTTAATTAAAGTTGTAGATTATACTGTCGTTTACTGCTAATTTCACAGGATGCTGCTGCTTTTATACTAATTATTTATGCAAAATTTACATGCAGATTTTGCTTATTGTGCAGTTTATACCAGCAAATTAACATTCAGTTATTATTTATTGTACACTGAATACCAGTAAATGTACAAGTAGTTCTGTAAAGTTGTTTACATTTGAACTGTATTTTTTGCAGAATTATTCTGGGAACCACAGCTGACAGGATTTTTTTTCTTTAAAAGCAACAGATATTTTTCCAGGTCAGGTTTCCAGCCTGAGATAATGCTCCTCCTGGTGATGAAGCTAGGTGTGGCCATGTGGTTCCTCTGTTGTTAGAGATGTTCCTGGTTTAGTGTATTTCCACCCAACCCATGTTGTCTCTGTCTCTGTATCTCTGTCCTCCTGCCCCGCCCCCTCTGTCTCTCCCTGTGTTTCTCCTCCTCCCTGTGCTGAAAGCAGCCCGGAGCTATGGCCGCCGAAGAGGTAACCTTTTACTCTGGTTCTGGTTCTGGTTCTGGTTCTGGTTCTGGTTCTGCTTGCCGAGCCGGTGGAGCTTCCGGATTGGCTCAGGCTCCTTCGTCTCCTGCTGATGATGTCACACAAAACGCTACAGCAAGGACACGCTAGACAGACAGACAGACATGTGTGTATGTGTATACACAAATACACACACATAAGTTAAAAATAGCTATATATATGTACATATATGTATGTGTATGTATATGTATGTAGATATGTGTATATGTATACATGTGTATATGTATACATGTGTATATATATATATATATATGTATGTATGTATATATGTATATATATATGTATGTATGTATATATGTATATATATATATGTATGTATGTATATATATATGTATGTATGTATATATGTGTATATATATATGTATGTATGTATATATGTATATATATATGTATGTATGTATATATGTATATATATATATATGTATGTATATATGTATATATATATGTATGTATGTATATATGTATATATATATATGTGTGTGTATATATGTATATATATATATGTATGTATGTATATGTATGTATATATATACATATATATATACACACACATACATACAAATATATACTTTTAAGCTATTTTTCACTTGTCTGTGTGTGTATTTATCTATATACACACACAAATATCCAACAGAAACACATTTATTCTCATATTTTCTGTACATTAACAGGAGTCCACACGCCCTAACACCCTGATAGTCAGAATAAAAAGCACTTGAACGTTGGTTTGGCCACAGGCAAGCGTTGCTATGACTACAGCCGTTGCCAGGACGTACAGCCAATCACAGCCGATCATATAGTGTGACATCATCAACAGGTGAAGGACCCCGAGCCGACCTGGCTCCTCCCCCGGCGTCTCTCTCTGAGGCCGAGGGTCTCAGTGTGATGTCACTCTCTGCTTCTCATCTGTGCTGTGATGAATGAAATCATATTAATTTTGACATGTTTTCCATGTTGTGCATCTTTAATGGACGTGGGGCGAAGGGTCCACCTGATCTGTCTTTATCTTTATCAATCTTGTTTTTGCTTGATGGTGAGAGGAAAAAAACCTGTCTGCCACTTTTCTTTTCTCTCTGTTCTGAGTCAGAGTTCTACCTGTCAGGTGTGTTATGAGCAGTTATGAGCAGTTATGGATGTTGCATTGCAATCACATCCTTTTTGTACGTAACAGCAGGTTTGAAAACATACAAACATATCATCTGTTTGCAGTATTTGGTGTAAAAATATCAAACCTTTTCTGAATATTCTAGTATGTTTGGATGGATTAATGTGGAGGTTTCACCACGGAGAGCGCTGACTCAGAAGTGATTTATCATCTGAATGGCAAAGATGGAGCTTCCAGCGTGGCTCATCATCTGTGATTTGATGTGTTTTTTAACTAATTCTGTCTCTCTGCAGCGAGGACCAAAGCTGCAATGTGACATTAGTAAGGTCACCTCCCTGTCGGCTGCAGATATAACTTATTGATAGATGGACAGATGGATAGAAAGAGAGATGAGATTAGATTAGATAGAACTTTATTTATCCGAACAATAACAAAAACAGAGAAAGAGAAATAGATAGGAGGACTTTAATGATCCCAAACTATTATAGTTTAATCAGACAGAAAAGTGCAGTCAAATATAAACCCTGCTAAAGAAAGAGAAAATTAGATTTTATTCTATAGAAGATGTATATTACAATTAGACAAACGGAACAATAATCAGAAAATACACTATAATATTGCTAAGACAGTGTTTTAGCAGGAGAAGATTCCTCTGGAGTTCAGCCTACAGATCAGAAGACTATTAATATAACTACTGTAATATTAAATGGGAAAATAGCTTTGGCTAGCAAAAAAAAGGCTTAAAATGTACAGAACTAAATGAGCAGTTCCAATTGAACACTTCCATTGGTTAAGCTTTTTAAACCCACACTGCAAAGAAAGAAAAGTTGGGTGAACTCAAAATTTCAAGGCAACAAACTTCGATAAAATTTTAAGTTGGACAATTAAACTAAATATTTTAAGTTTTGTTTTTGAGTTTGCTCAACTCTGAATTTCTCTGGCACGATTGTAACGCTGCTATGAAATGTCAGCTAATGTTGCGACCACAATTTTGAGTTAGCATTGATACGCTAATGGCTACTCTTGTAGCTGTAACAAGCAGCGCCGCTAGCATCAGTTAGCCGCTAGCGTCAGTTAGCCGCTAGCATCAGTTAGCCGCTAGCATCAGTTAGCCGCTAGCTTTAGTTAACCGCTAGCATCAGTTAGCCGCTAGCATCAGTTAGTCGCTAGCGTCAGTTAGCCGCTAGCTTTAGCTAATGACCGCATTTAACCGCTTTCCCGCATTTCCCAACAAAGAAATAAGAGTTATCAGAACTATTGTCCCTTGTTGTGAACCCCAACTTAAAGATATAAGTAAGAACAACTCACCAACTTGTTTTTGAGCAGACAACTGGCTTCCTTTGTTGTGCTAACTTACATTATTGCCCTAAATGTCAATCATTTATATTTCCAAGTTTTACCAACTTAGATCACTGTTTTAGGCCAAAAAATAGAATAAAATTGGCTTTTTTGCAGTGCAGAAACTTCGTCCACTTCTTTTATTCTTTGGTTTTATATATTCTTATGAAATAAGAGTCAGAAACACATGGATTGGTTGAAGATAACCTGCAATCATCTCACTTTCTTGACAGATTCTGGTCAGAATAAGAACTGGTTCTGCTCCATAACGGTTCCCAGATGTGATGAATCCACTAACTAAGTCTCAACCCTTCCTCCCTTCTGACTTCACTCTCTCGTTCCTCTCTGTTGTCCCCCGGTCCTCCCTGTCTGTCCTCCTGGTGTCCTCCTCTTCTCTTCTCTTCTCCTTCCTCTTCCAGGTCGTTCCTGTCTTTTCCCCTTTGAAGACGGTTTCCTTGACGACGGGCACGGCGACCCCTCCTTGACCCCGGGCCTGAACTCTCCGACCCGCTGTCAGAACGGCGAGAGGATGGAGCGCTACTCCAGGAAGGTGTTTGTGGGAGGCCTCCCCCCGGACATAGACGAAGGTAAACACAGGATCCTTTTCATTTAGTTTACACTTAACTTCATGCTTCCACTGGTACAACATGTACACTACCGGTCAAAAGTTTTAGAACACCCCAATTTTTCCAGTTTTTTATTGAAATTCAAGCAGTTCAAGTCAAATGAACAGCTTGAAAGGGTCCAAAGGTAAGTGGTGAACTGCCAGAGGTAAATAAAAAAAGGTAAGCTTAACCAAAACTGGAAAATAATGTACATTTCAGAATTATACAAGTAGGCCTTTTTCAGGGAACAAGAAATGGGTTAACAACTTAACTCTATGGAGTCTTGGGCTATTTTGTCCATTTTTGAATTCTTTTCATGTCTTTGTAAGTCATTTTGTGTCTTTTTGTGTCTTTTTTTAGTCATTTTGTGTCTTTTTTAGTCATTTTGTGTCTTTTTTTGTCATTTTGTGTCTTTTTTTGGCATTTTGTGTCTTTATTTAGTCATGTTGTGTCTTTTTTTGTCATTTTGTGTCTTTTTTTAGTCATTTTGTGTCTTTAGGTGTTTTTTAGTCATTTTGTGTCTTTTTTTAGTCATTTTGTGTCTTTTGGTGTCTTTTTTTAGTCATTTTGTGTCTTTTTTTAGTCATTTTGTGTCTTTTTTTTGTCATTTTGTGTCTTTTTTTGGTCATTTTGTGTCATTTTTTTGTCATTTTGTGTCTTTATTTAGTCATGTTGTGTCTTTTTTGGTCATTTTGTGTCTTTTTTAGTCATTTTGTGTCTTTAGGTGTCTTTTTTTTTGTCATTTTGTGTCTTTTTTTGGTCATTTTGTGTCTTTTTTTAGTCCTTTAGTCCAACATAAAATGTGATTTTTAATCTTTTTTTTACTTTCAAAACACTATCATGCTCAATAAAGAATTTTAAATGTTGCAAATGTGCATTAATTTCAGAGTACACTGAGACATTAAACTGCATCATTTTCAATTAAATTCTGGAAAAGTTGGTGTGTTCTAAAACTTTTGACCAGTAGTGTATATTAACAGCTGGAAGCCTTGGTCTCTGGCTGTTTGCCACCAACAGTTACTCCAGTATCTGAGCCAGTATTTGCTGCAGGGCACCTTGACAATCCCCTTGTTAAGAAAATTAATTTTACACACGATTAAACCACCGAAAACTTGAGTTCAGAAGCTGCACAGCTGGAGTGTTTTACACCGTCGACCCCTGCAGAGTTTTGACAGGCTGTCAAAAGTAGAGGAATGGTTCAATACTTTAGGAAACTCTTTCTTTCTTGCTGAGAGTTAAATGAGAAGATTGATGATGCTTTCATGTGTGCATCAAATATAAATCTTATCTTATTATTAAGGCTGGAAACAAAATAAAGCACACAAAGCCTGTAAAGCCTCAATGTGTTGTTTTCAGTGGCGTGTGGAAGGTCCCTTTAATTACTTTTTTTGGTAATTTTGTATCTTTTTTAATACATTTTTGTCTTTTTGAATACTTTTGTGTCTTTTTTTGGTAATTTTGTGTCTTTTTTGGTCATTTTGTGTCTTCTTCTGGGTCATTTTGTGTCTTTTTTTTTAGTAATTTTGTGTCTTTTTTCTTGGTAATTTAGTTTCTTTTTTTGGTCATTTTGTGTCTTTTTTTGGTCATTTTGTGTCTTTTTTTGTAATTTTGTGTCTTTTTTTGGTCATTTAGTTTCTTTTTTTGGTCATTTTGTGTCTTTTTGGTAATTTTGTGTCTTTTTTCGGTCATTTTGTGTCTTTTTTTAGTAATTTTGTGTCTTTTTTTGGTCATTTAGTTTCTTTTTTTGGTAATTTTGTGTCTTTTTTTGGTCATTTTGTGTCTTTTTTTAGTAATTTTTTGTCCTTTTTTTGGTCATTTTGATACTGCCTCCAACATGAACCTGTCATTGTTTCTACAATCTCTGTTTCATGCCAGAAAGTGAATATGAAATGTTTCCTCTCACGTCTCTATGCTGCTGTTGAACCAGCACACGATGCACAATACAAGCTGAAACATTGCTGAGTCTCCAGCAGCTGGAGGCTGGCTGAGCCGGCCGCTTCCTGTTTAATGCAGCGGCGTCTCCTGCAGCAGGAACACGGCAACAAATAGAAACCGTCCCCTGTCTCAGCACCCATTGTGTCTCTGCATAGAGTCCTTCATATGCATAATACATCAGCAGCCATGAATGGAATCTTATCATGTCGTGACAGGAAAATAACAGGGTTTTTTTTCTCTTGTTGTAATTTTTTACAGATGAAATCACCAACAGTTTCCGTCGCTATGGGCACCTGGTGGTGGACTGGCCACACAAAGCTGAGAGCAAGTCCTACTTCCCACCCAAAGGTAACAACAAGTTTCTCAGAGCAGAATCTGTGTTTTCCCAGCAGACATCAAAGGCTACACCAATAAATATCACATCGGGGGCAGTTTGCTGAGGAATCATGTTACCCAGAATTCCTGGCTCAGGCTGTGCAGGCATGGAGGTGTCTGTTTATCTGACCACCTCCTGGAGTCAGAAACACTCTCAGTATATAATAATGACTCCATTACTGCCACCAAGAGATCTGACCCTACTAGTGTTTGTTGAATGAGTACCTGAGGAGAGTGAAAGTCTTTCTGCTCTCTGTGGCGCTGCGTAAATATGGGAATAATTAATCCTGTATTGATTAATGCTTGTTAAGAATTTGGGTCCATCACGTGAGATTTTTAATCGATCTGTGTATTTTTTTGTTTTATTTTTATCTCTGACTGCGTATCAGTATCACTGAACTGCAGCTGTACGTCAGTAAGACAATGAGCTGAGATTTAAAGGAACACTCCACCGTTTTTTCATATTAAAACATGTTATTCGGGTAAGTAAGACGAGTTGATACAGACCTCTTGCGTCTCAATGCGTGCACTCAATCGCCCTGGCGCGCGGCGCCACTTGGCTAGCACTTAGCTTAGCCCAGTTCATTCATTAGGACCCAAACAGATGGACAGTTAGAAGCCACCAAACTCCTCCACGTTTTCCCTATTTAAATACAGCTACACCAGTAGTTAAACCACCAAGTATGGCCACACAAAATAAAACGTGGCGCTTTTCTAAGCGGATAAAAAGGAGAACTATAATGTATGGCGGAATAGCACTTGGGAGCACTTCGACTCGGCGCAGTAATATCATCACTCCTGAAAAATCTTCTCATAAGAGTTTAATTTAAGAGCTGATATCTAGACATTTTCATGATTTTCTTGATAAGGATTTTTGGTTATTGTCAAGAAAACCATGAAAAATGTCTAGATATCTGATAACTCCTTGACGTTATCTTTACAGTTTAATCTCAAGTGAGTTAGTTTTACAATTGACAGGATCAAGTCTCTTTTCATCCTTTCAAAATAAAAGCCTCCATTATCAAAACAGGCTTTTGCATAGTACTGTATATAAATATATCTTTTATTTTGCCCATGTTTGCATGCAGCCATGGGTCTCAAACTCGCGGCCCGTGGGCCAATTGTGGCCCTCGTGACGATATTTTGTGGCCCCCACCTTGACATGAAAGTTTAATGTGAGTTTTATATGAATGGCACTTTACTGTGTTGTGTGTGGAAGGTCCCTTTAATTACTTTTTTGGGTAATTTTGTGTCTTTTTTTGGTAATTTTGTGTCTTTGTTTTGTAATTTTGTGTCTTTTTTAAAGAATTTTGTGTCTTTTTTAAATAATTTTGTGTCTTCTTTAAGTAATTTAGTTTTTTTTCTGTCATTTTTGGTCATTTTGTGTCTTTTTTTGAATGATTTTATGTCTTTTTTTGGTAATTCTGTGTATTTATTTGTCATTTTGTGTCTTTTTTTGGTCATTGTGTGTGTGTTTTTTTTTGTAAATTTGTCTTTTTTTGGTCATTTTAATACTGCCTCCAGCGGCCCCCAGGTAATTTGAGCTTGAGACCCCTGCATGCAGCGATTACATTATAGATTATGTAGTTTGCAGGTTTCTTCTCTCTCAGGTGTCATATTCAGGTGATCAGAGCAGCACCACCTCGTCCAGAAACTTCTCCACCTCTCCACCTCTCCCCTCGGCCCTGAGCTGCTGTGTGTCATATTAGGAAAGCTATTAAAGACGCTCTGGAAATAACTGGCATTCCATAGGCAGATGGTAATACGCTGCATCTGGACGACCTGAGGAAAGCTCTGCCAGTTTCTCCCCCACTCTCATTTTTCAACATCCCTTTTTTTTTTTAGAGCTCGGGAGGATTATTTTGAATAGGCTTGACTCGACTAATATCCAAAGCCAGCTAGCAGGAAAAATGCAGCATCCTTTTAGGGGAATGAATGAGCTCACGGCGGCCATGTAAGGGGAGGAGACATGAGGACTAGTGATGTGTGTAGAATTCAGATCACACTCTCATTTAAACCTGCAAAACTAGAGAATATCCTGTTTATATCTCACTCTAATTTATATATATATATATACTCTAATTTAATATCCTGTTTATATCTCACTCTCCTTATTAACTGGTGAGGGATGTGTGTGTGTGTGTGTGTGTGTGTGTCTGTGTGTGTGTGTGTGTGTGTGTGTGTGTGTGTGTCTGTGTGTTTGTGTGTGTGCGTCTGTGTGTCTGTGTGTCTGTGTGTGTGTGTGTGTGTGTGTGTGTGTGTGTGTGTGTCTGTGTGCGTGTCTGTGTGTTTGTGTGTGTGTCTGTGTGTGTGTGTCTGTGTGTGCGTGTGTGTGTGTCTGTGTGTTTGTGTGTGTGTCTGTGTGTTTGTGTGTGTGTGTGTGTGTGTGTCTGTGTGTGCGTGTGTGTGTGTGTGTGTGTCTGTGTGTGTGTGTCTGTGTGTGTGTCTGTGTGTGTCTGTGTGTGTGTGTCTGTGTGTGTGTTTGTGTGTGTGTGTCTGTGTGTGTGTGTCTGTGTGTGTGTGTGTGTGTGTCTGTGTGTTTGTGTGTGTGTGTGTCTGTGTGTCTGTGTGTGTGTGTGTGTGTCTGTGTGTGTGTGTGTGTGTGTGTCTGTGTGTGTGTGTGTGTGTGTGTGTGTCTGTGTGTGTGTGTGTCTGTGTCTGTGTGTGTGTGTGTCTGTGTGTGTGTGTGTGTGTGTGTGTGTGTGTGTGTGTGTGTGTGTGTGTGTGTGTGTGTGTGTGTGTGTGTGTGTGTCTGTGTGTCTGTGTGTGTCTGTGTGTGTGTGTGTGTTCTTGTACTTCCTACATAGTGGGGACCAGAACACGATTTTAACCAACAGAGTGAGGACATTTTTGCAAAGTGAGGACATTTTGGCCGGTCCTCACTTCTTTAAAGGCTTTTTTGAGATTTCAGACTTTGTTTTAAGGGTTAAAGGTTACATGATAATGATATTTAACTGAAACTGTATTGTGTGGTTACAAAACTAACTAAAATTAAAGTGAAAATGTCCTTCGTTTTCATCTTTGTCAACTTTTTTCATACATAATGAAGATGGATCAGACAAAGGAAATAAAGGCAAAATTTACTGTGACCTCTTTTAATCTCCCACCCAACAAATACCCCATTACAAAAAACTACAACTAACAATAACTAAACTAAAACTGACATTAAAACTAATAAATACTAAACTAAAACTAGCAAACTGACTCTAAAAACTAATTAAAACTAACTGAATTTGAAAAAATAAAAAAAATAAAAAATAAAAAACTATTATAATCTTGCAAGGGAATTCACTGTTCCAATGAGGGTCCTCACAAAGATAGAAGTACAAGAATGTTTGTGTGTGTGTGTGTGTGTGTGTGTTCTGGTGTCGTGTGGGGACCGGTTGAAGTGCAGATGTGTGATTCTCATCCAGAGGTCATCGTCCTCCTCGTGTAATAAAAAAAACGTCCTTCCAAGCCGAGCGAGTGGAAGATGGTGGTCACTTTCCGTTCTGCTTCACATTAAACCAGCGAAGTGCGTCTGAACAGTTAGAGAGTGTTTAAAGTGTTTTGGTTGGAGGTGACTCATGCTGTGGCTCGGTCCGACTTCAGGGCCCGACTGGGACTCGTTGGGTCGTTGGACAGAGGAACAGGGATTAACTTACTGCTCAGTGCTCTGATGGGCCAATATTGTAACTTTTCCACTAGTTTTGGAGTCAGATATTGGCCTCCGACAGACATTTTCATGCATTATCCATCTTTGACTTTGCGTCTTTTAAGCTAGAGGTGATGGTAAACTAGGAGATCTAAGGAGTCTATAGGGACTGTGTGTGTCAGGATATCGTGTCGGGAAGTTGTTGAGAAAACTCTGCAAAGTATGGCTTTTTTTATGTTTCCTTCAAAAAAATTCAGAGCAGTGAAGCTCTGGAAGTAAATCTGTGTCACTGGAGTTTCAAATAAAAAAAACGTTGAATTTCTAGCACTGAATATCTATGCATTGAAATTATGTATCTGAATGTTTTTCAACGTTAAAAATTAAACCGCAAAAAAAAAAACCTCAAAAAATTCGACTGCAAAAAATTCAACAGCAAAAAAAAAAACCTTAAATTTTTTTGCGGTTTAATTTTTTTGCGGTTTAATTTTTTGCGGTTTAATTTTTTTGCGGTTTAATTTTTTGAGGTTGAATTTTTCAAGGTTGAATTTTTGAAACGTTGTTTGAAATGTTGTTTGAAAACGTTGTTTGAAATGTTGAAAAACATTCAGATACATAATTTCAATGCATAAATATTCAGTGCTAGAAATTTTCTGTCTTGTCTTTTTTATTTCAAACTCTGATTTACTTCCATATGAAGCTTGTTGTTTGTGAAAGTTTGATGAAATGCTGCAGTTGTTGTCGTCCAACATGTTTGATATCAGTTGAGTTCAGTTTGACTGAATACTTTGTTTGACTCTCATTGTGGACAAATAAAAAGACTCAAGTGAGATAATAGAATGAGAATTTTATCTCATTTGACAAAACAATTTTTTATTGAATTTCATTTTGTGGAGACACAAAATGCAGTTAAACAGTTAAAAAGCAATATATTGTATCGCAATACTCACCATATCGCAAAATGCTTAAAATTGCAATAATATCTTATCGTGACTCAAGTATCGGGATAAAATGGTTTTGTGGGGCCGATACGCTGATTCACACCTGTAGAACACATGAACATCGCAGTCCCTTGTAAAAATGAAATATAAAAACAGGAAGTTACCCCTTACAAATGCAAAATCAAATATTCCCAGATTACACCTTCAAAATAAAAGTTCTCCGCTTTATCCTAAAAACATCAAAATAAAAGTTCAGAATCTAGTGTAACAACATCCCATTGCTACACTTTTTAGAGTATCGATACTTTTGAGAACCCGACTGCCTTCTCAACGTCAGAGACACATTCTAACTCCTGAGATATTATATCAGAGTTGTTTTTAAAGCTTCTGGAATAATGTAATGCTGCTTTAAAATGAAGCAGTCAACAATAGGACATGACGCTGCTGTAAACCAGAGAGCTCCGTCAGCTCCGTCAGCATGGCGCTGCTGCTGCTGCTAACACCTCCTCTATCTGTCGGCACCCTCCATGCCAACCAGCCTGAAATGTTACGGAGCTATTTCTGTCTGTGATTGGGGAAAGAGGAGGAGGAGGAGGAGGAGGAGGAGGAGGAGGAGGTGATGCTGTCAGCCTGGGAGCTATAAACGGCTACCAATGCTAACGCTGACGTCATGCTGCAACAACAGTGTGTCAGGCCGTTCTGAAGGATAGTTAAAGGTTACAACTGCAGCTCTGACAGCCTCCAGTCACATTCAGCTGGCTGGAGCCAAAACGAACACTGAGAACTGGAACTACGTCAGTGTTTCTCTTCTGAATGCAGCCAGATAAAGTCTCAGGCTCACATAAAGAGCTGCAGAGGCAACAAACACACTGTTCTCTTCATCTCACTGCATTACTCCTTTTACTCCTAAAGCCTTTGGTTCATCTGCTCCTGCTGCTGCTGGGTTTATATCCAGTCAGACACTTCAAACTGAAATGATTCGCACCTAAATTTGTCGACACACTTACAAAGACATTCTCACACAACAACAGATAAAAACAATGCTGCCTATTTTAACCCTTTGATGCCCAACATGGTCTAAAGTGACCCGACAGAGTTTTTATGTTCTATATCTTTGCAATAAATTATTTTCATTATTCAGTATTCCAGGTTTTCTTCAATTAAGTTTGTTTTTGATCATCATACATCCTAATTTTTAAGTTTTCCTTTATTCATTTTTGAAATAAATCCCTTTTTGTGTCACTACCCTTCCAATGCACAGCATTGGTCAAAAATGACCCATATCCATTTTTTTTTAAATAAGTAGCTTGTTAAGCTAACTACTTAGCTAACTTTTTGGCTAAGTATTTAGCTAAGTAGCTTGCTAAGCTAACAACTTAGCTAACTTTTTGGCTAAGTATTTAGCTAAGTAGCTTGCTAAGCTAACTACTTAGCTAACTTTTTGGCTAAGTATTTAGCTAAGTAGCTTGCTAAGCTAACTACTTAGCTAACTTCTTGGCTAAGTATTTAGCTAAGTAGCTTGCTAAGCTAACTACTTAGCTAACTTCTTGGCTAAGTATTTAGCTAAGTAGCTTGCTAAGCTAACTACTTAGCTAACTTCTTGGCTAAGAAGGCCGAGCACTGGTCCCTACGGCTATTGCTGCCGAGGCCCTAATAATTAAAATATCAATAATACTGAAAAGGACCAAAACAAATGAATAATTAAATAAATGTAGATAACAAAAAATAAATAACAAAAACAAATAAATAAAAATAATAATAATAATAAAAAATAGATAGATAAATAAATAAAAAAAATTAAATAAGAAAAAAATAAATGAAAAATGAAGAAAAAAATTACACTGTGGTGAGTATTCTTACTGTAGGTTACATTCCCAACAACAAATTAGATATTTTCCATCATCTTATTCTCCCACCGCCTCCTCCATATCTCCATTACATCCTGATATTTTTACTGCAAAGTGAGAGAAAATTTTCAGTCAAAGTCAAATGTCACAAGTAGTTTTATTGAAACGGTTTATTTAAATGAACATAAATACTGTATAACAACAGAAGATATCTTAAATATAAATAGCTTCTTGACTCTATAGCCGACTACTCTCCCATCGCTCCAGAGCCTCCAGCCGGTTTGTTTTTAGGAGAACAGATGTTTGTGTCTCCCTCCATCCTCCTCCTCCTCCTCCTCCTCCTCCTCCTCCTCCTCCTCCTCCTCCTCCTCCTCCTCCTCCTCCTCCTCCTCCTCCTCCTCCTCCTCCTCCTCCTCCAGTTGGTCTGTTTACATTGTGTGGCAGAGTTAGAGCCCCTGTAGATTTCCTTCTCTCTACCCATGGGTCAGTTATTACAGACGGAGGTCGGCTTCATCTCTGCTTTGATTTGCTGTTTTTATGTTGTTCGCTCTCATGTTTCTGTTAGCGAGCAGCTGATTTATTCCTCCGTCATCCTGCTCGCTGGCACACAACATGTTTGTGTCCTGTGGAATAAATCTGTAGAGTCATGTGTGAGTGTGAAAACATAAATCTGTGAGTGTGAAAACATAAGCCCAGATTTAAATGTCACTATTCAACCCTTGTGTGTTGCCTTAGGGCCACCATGTTTAACAGCAGAGGAAAGCCCCCTATTGATCTCTTCTTGACTTGTGAATCAGTGACTTTTCCTAGAATGAGAAAAAGTAAATAATTGTCTTTGTTCATATTTCTATGAAAGCTGTACACCAACAGGGTACAAATCTAGTCTTAGGGGTCATTTTTGACCATGAAAACCATAAATACATCATTTTTGTGTCTTTTTTGGATCATTTTGTGTCTTTTTTTGGTCATTTTTTGTCTTTTTTTGGTCATTTTGTGTCTTTTTCTGTCATTTTGTGTCTTTTTTTGATCATTTTGTGTCTTTTTTTGGTAATTTTGTGTCTTTTTTTTGGTAATTTTGTGTCTTTTTTGGTCATTATGTGTCTTTTTTTGGTCATTTTTTGTCTTTTTTTGGTAATTTTGTGTCATTTTTTTTGTAATTTTGTGTCTTTTTTTGGGTAATTTTGTGTCTTTTTTGGTAATTTTGTGTCTTTTTTGGTCATTTTGTGTCTTTTTTTGGTCATTTTGTGTCTTTTTGGATCATTTTGTGTCTTTTTTTTGGTCATTTTGTGTCTTTTTTGGTCATTTTGTGTCTTTTTTGGATCATTTTGTCTTTTTTGGTAATTTTGTGTCTTTTTTCATCATTTTGTGTCCTTTTTTTGGTAATTTTGTGTCTTTTTTTGGTAATTTTGTGTCATTTTTGGTCATTTTGTGTCTTTTTTGGATCATTTTGTGTCTTTCTTTAGTAGTTTTGTGTCTTTTTTTGGTCATTTTGATACTGCCTCCAGCGGCCCCAGGTAATTAGAGTTTGATACCCCTGATCTAAGGGGTGTAGTGAAGACGTGTCATTTTTGACAAGTGTTGCATACATAAAGTTAAACCAGAAAGATGCTCATTGTAACTGCGCTGGCTCAGTTTTGTCTTGTCATGGTGGATTTGATTTCAGTGAATCCAACAGAACGTTGAGCTGATGATGTGATGGAGAGACTGTGTCTGTGGTTAAAGTGAAGTGTCAGCTTGCACCAGGTACCAACACATTACTTTCACTCAGCAGGGTATTTTTAGACCGTTCAGGCCATCCGGGGTTATTGAGAGCATTTTCTGGGAGTTTCTCTGCTCTACACATTGTATTTTATTTCAAGGAAATGGAGAGCTCTTAAAGCAGGGCTCTCAAACTCAAATTACCCGGAGGCAGTATCAACATGACAAAAAAAAGACACAAAATTACTAAAAAAGACACAAAATGAGAGAAAAAAAATTAAATTACTTAAAAAAGACACAAAATGACCAAAAAATACACAGAATGATCAAAAAAATACACAAAAACTACTAAAAAATACACAAAATTATTTAAAAAAGACACAAAATTACTAAATAAAGACACACAATTACTAAATAAAGACACAAAATTACAAAAAAAAGTAATTAAAGGGACCCTCCACACACAACACGGTAAAGTGCCATTCATATAAAACATTCAATCAAACCTGTCAATCATGAGGTAGCCCCGCCCTAAAACAAACTCTGCTTCATCGTGTATTTTACTCTAGAACACTTGAAACAGAAAATATTTCCTGAGGTAATAAATCAAGTGAGAATCGGGTAATTTTCTCATAGACTCCTATACAATAGCCCCTGCTGGCTTCACTTGGTTGCTGTTTGTGTTGAAGTGTAATTCCCAAAATGTCAAACTATTCCATGAGTAGCTGTCCCTATTGTCCCCATTCAGAGTAGCCAGAGCTATTTTTAGCTGGTTCAACATTTTATTAGGCAGTTTGTGACTTTGTGTCTTTAGTTTTTACGGAAATTGAACAAATAGTGTTGATGTTGCTGCTGAGGTCACGTTTCTCTGCTCATGAGTCAAAGAGCTGCCGCGGCTACAGGAAGCTTCTGTCCTGCAGGAGGTCATGAGAAGTCCGACGTGATGCGTTCAAGGACTGTTGGAAAGTTGAAAATTAGATAATAATGCATGCCTGAAAATCTGCATATCCTTTTGGAAAAAAATATTGAAAAATAAATCATCCTGAAGGTCAAATGGTCTATTTTTGGTAAAATATTTTTAGAGTGACTCTTGATGAAATATGACACTTTTCAGCTTCTATTTTGTTACTTTTACTGACAGAAGTCACACATGATGTATTCAAAGACCGTTGGAAAGTTGAAAGTCGGATATAAAAATGTCTGATCTTACAGCTTTGTAAGTTTAGTTTTTCTCTAATAATGCCTGAAAATCTGTATATCCTCGGGAAGAAATATTGAAAAATAAATTATCCTGAAGTTCAGAAGGTGTATTTTTGGTAAAATTTCTCTCCTCATGAGTCAAAGAGCTGCCGCGGCTACAGGAAACCTCCGTCCTGCAGGAGGTCATGAGGCCCTGCAGGCTCTCGGCCTATCGGTGGTCTCTAAACAGTCTGTAAACAGTTTAAACCAGGGGTTTCAAACTGGCGGCCCGCGGGCCAATTGCTGCCCTCGTGACGATATTTTGTGGCCCCCACCTTGATATGAAAGTTGAATGTTTACATTTTTTTGAAATAATTTTGTCTTTTTTAAAATCATTTTGTGTCTTTTTTTTAGGAATTTTGTGTCTTTTTTAATAATTTTGTCTTTTTGTAGTCATTTTGTGTCTTTTTAAATGATTTTGTGTCTTTTTGTAATAATTTTGTGTCTTTTTTGGTGATTTTGCGTATTTTTTAGTCATTTTGTGTCTTTTTGGGGGTAATTTTGTGTCTTTTTTTAAAAAAAAGTTTTTGACTTTTTTGGTAATTCTGTGTATTTTTTGGTCAATTTGTGTCTTTTAAGTAATTTAGTTTTTTTTCTGTCTTTTTTTGTGATTTTGTGTCTTTTTTTGGTCATTTTGATACTGCCTCCAGCGGCCCCCAGGTAATTTGAGTTTGAGACCCCTGGTCTAAACAGTCTGTAAACAGTCTGTAAACAGTCTGTAAACGTTGCTCTTTAGCTGAATAATGCTGCGTCTCTATGTATTCCCGTTCCTCTGGTCGGTTGTGGAGCTCAGCAGCTCTAAATCTCATCACGAGCCACTGCAGGTCTGCGTTTCGTCCCGTGGTGAAGCTCTGCACTGCGCCACGCTGATGGAAACACACACATCAGCCTGTTCACACTCACACCAGCTTTAAGGAGGCATAGAACCCAATGAACAGAGAGAGAGTCACATTCATGTTGATTATCACAAACTGTCCTGATGGAAACACATTATGGGAATGAGAGGTGACATCATGATATCACATTGTAAAAGAAAACATATGTGTCCAGATCGCTGCTATAAGCTAAAGTTGTTTTTCGCAGTTTTGTTTATTAGATTTTTCAGGCAATATGTGGATCAGAAGTTCAGTTTTTATCAAAGTTTGAAAGCTGATTTCTGGAAGGTGAATGGAGAGAGAGAGAGAGAGATGGTAATAGTTACAATAATAATGTGTTTATAGTGATTGTCAATGTCTAATAGCAGTGATCTTTATTAGCCTGGAAGTCAGTCGTCCTCACCTGTAAACTTCAGCTGTGTCTGTCAGGTGTGACGGTCCCCGCAGCTCTGACGGTCCCTCCACTGTGAAAAGCTTCTCTGTCTGACTCTCCTCTTGCATCATATCTGTAACTTTTCTAACAGGATCCATTAATGTAGCAGCTCCACATCACCTCCCACTCATTCATGCTGCTCCTGCTGCTCAATTTGTGTCTTTTTTTGGTCATTTTGTGTCTTTTTTTGGTAAATTTGTGTCTTTTTTTCATAATTTTGTGTCTTTTTTGGTCATTTTGTTTCCTTTTTGGTCGTTTTGTGTCTTTTTTCACCATTTTGTGTTTTTTTTGGTAAATTTGTATCTTTTTTTTGATCATTTTGTGGTCAATTTGATTATTTTTTGGCTAATTTTGTGTCTTTTCTGACAAATCCCAAAGTATCAAGTTATTACTGTCTTGAAGCTGACTGTTACACACTCAGGAGGTCAGAATGGATCTTTAGACTGATAGGAAAGCACTTAGATAAATTAGATTAAAATAGATTAATTAAAAGTAACAATAAAATATAAAAACATCTATAAATGCACAGTCAGAGAGATGTTTTAGTTTCTCTCCCGTTCATTCATGCTGCTCCTCTCCTTCTCTAACTACCTTTTCTCACTTTTCTCCCTCTCTCTTTCCATCTGTCTCCTCCTCCTCCTCCTCCTGCTCCTCCTCCTCCTCCTCCTCCTCCTCCTCCTCCTCCTCCTCCTCCTCCTCCTCCTGCTGCCCTGGGTCATGGAACACGTTGTTCCCTCCTTCAGCCTGTAGAGCTGCTGGCTAGCTCTGCCTTTTCATGCTGGCTGTTTTTTTGTTTTTTTTGTGAAGACTGCAGTAGTTTTTCCTCTGCGGGGGGAATCAGAGCTGAACCACATGAGTCCTCAATGACAAACCTCTTTATGTAACCCGGCAACAGACTCAGGGTCTGAACGTGGTGATGACGGAGCACATGGAGGAGCATGACGCTGCAATAAATCCTCTTTATGCTGCGTCTTATTGTGTGATATTTACAGCTGATCCAGAGGGAGTCGGCTACAAAAAGACAGATTATCTTTGGTGTCGGCCATGTTTTAGTTCTGATATAATACAGCTGGTTATTAGAGGAAACATCAGCAGGTTATTAGCCTGTTATTGACTCTACAAGGATCATAATAATAATAATAACAGCTAAAACTTTTAATTAGTAAGAGCCTCTGAGGTTCATTAGCATAATATGAGATGGAACCAATCACTCAGCAGTGTGTGTGATAAGACTATCAGTGTTACCATTACTCTAATACTTTATTTTTCTGTTGTCGGCCGCGTCAAGCAGCCTGTTAAGTGCGCTAATTATGGTGATAATTAATATCTAGTTTATTATTTAGTTTATGAATCGGCTTTTTCTTATTTATGTTTGCAGGATTAACACTTCTGCAGAGCCAGAGACGTTTTAAATATTCTGGTGGGAGCTTTTCTTCCTATTTACGGCAGCTATATGCACTATTTAACAAGCCATTTGAGATAATATAATGCCTGAAAATCTGTATATCCTTTAGGAAAAACATGCTTTTTGAAAAATGGAAAGTAAATCATCCAGAAGTGCAATTGGTGAAAGAGTTTTTAAAAGAGAGTGACTCTTGATGAATTATGACACTTTTAAGCTTCTATTTTGTTACTTTTACTGACAGAAGTCCGACGTGATGCGTTCAAGGACTGTTGGAAAGTTGAAAATTAGATAATAATGCATGCCTGAAAATCTGCATATCCTTTTGGAAAAAAATATTGAAAAATAAATCATCCTGAAGGTCAAATGGTCTATTTTTGGTAAAATATTTTATGATAATCTTGGAGAGTGACTCTTGATGAAATATGACACTTTTCAGCTTCTATTTTGTTACTTTTTACTGACAGAAGTCACACATGATGTATTCAAAGACTGTTGGAAAGTTGAAAGTCAGATAATAAAAATGCCTGATCTTACAGCTTCATAAGTTTAGTTTATCTCTAATAATGCCTGAAAATCTGTATATCCTTTGGGAAGAAATATTGAAAAATAAATCACCCTGAAGTTCAGAAGGTGTATTTTTGGTAAAAGAGTTTTAAAAGAGTCTTGGAGAGTGACTCGTGATGAAATATGACACTTTTAAATTTCTATTTTGTTACTTTTACTGACAGAAGTCACACATGATACGTTCAAAGACCGTTTAAAAAGTTAAAAATCAGATAATAAGGCCTGATCTTACAGCTTCGTAAGTTTTGCCAATTATTTTTTTAAAGAAAACACACCAGAGGGTAAAAAATAAGATTTGGAACTTTTGACAGAACGTTCTGGGCCGGAGACCCAGAAACACACCCAGCCCTGCAGAGCTCTGGAGGATTATAAAATGATTTCTGTCACATAATATGCTGCCAGAGGACTCTGATGGAGCTGAAGCTGTAATATCTGTTCTGTCTGTAAAGCCTCCAGGTTCCTCTGACAGAAGCAGCCGTTTACCTTGATCAGTTAGTTAGTTTGTGTAATTGTTTGACTTTAAAGCTCTAGTTATGATTCACCAGCTATGGATAATATAAGAGTAGGGCCACAAGTCACGTTCAGTCAAAGCCAAATATAACATGTCACAAGTAGTTTTATTGAAACTGTTTATTTAAGTGAACATGAAAACTGTATAACAACAGGAGAACCTTTTTTAAAACCAAAGCTCTATAAAGTGCACACACTATAGTATAGTATAGTGTATTTGTCCCTCATGTCACCTTGTTTGTTACGTCATTTCACCAATAAAAACAAAGAAAAGGCGTGGTCTGCTGATAAAGACGCAAATGTCAGAATGACCCACGTCACTGACAGGAGACGTCACACACACACCTGATTATATTCATTCACCTGTGAGGCCTTTTCTTCTTCTTCTCTTGCTGTTATTCCACCCAGCCCTCCCTCTCTACAGCACACACACACACACACACACACACACACACACACACAGACACACTCTCTCTCTCTCTCTCTCTCTCTCTCTCTCTCTCTCTCTCTGCTGACTCAGCCTCTTTCTCTCCTCTCCTCGTCTGCAGCAGCAGCTCCTCTCAGGAATGTTAAAGTGAAACATGACAGTTGCACATTCCTCTTGAACCGTTTTCACTCCTGCATCTGTCTGCACGAGTGCAAACCTCAGCGTCTGAGGGTGTTTCTGTGTGTGTGTGTGTGTGTGTGTGTGTGTGTGTGTGAGAGAGAAAGAGACGGTGTATAATAAATAAAAAAAACAGGCTTTTTTAACCCATTGAAGCCTGGAAAGCAGATACGTTGTTTTGTAGTATTTGTATAAGCCCTCAAATACCTTTTTGAATTTCATTTCTATCTGCTACAGAGGCTGAAAAATCTATTATTTAGTAGAAGAGTTGACACTTTTTTTTCCAGAATTTTTCCAGAATTTCCAGAAAATTAGAGGCTTATTTTAAAATCGCCCAGTGATTTTTCAGGCCTCAATGGGTTAAAGAGACACGTGGCTCTTGTAGTGGCCTTGAGAGACACTAGAAGCAGTGATTGTTTGTTGGAGACAGAGTCTCTATCAGTGTGTGTTGTGTATATCACAGACTGGCATTTGTGCTGATTTCTAACGTTCTTACACATATTTTAATTTTCTATCCTATTATTTTTGCTTGTTCACTGTTTCTGATGATGTTCTGTTATTTTAGTTTTAACTGTTGTATTGCCTCCGTGATAATATACTTTGTAAAGCACCTTGTAACCCTGGTTTAGAAAGGTGCTATAGAAATATAGTAATAAATAAATAAATATCTACCAAACACAGCAGCTCATGTTCCCCTGCCTCCTGGCTGCTTCAGCTGCTGCTGGACTTCAACACCACAATAATTTAAAACAGCATTCATAGACGCCACTGTGCACCAAATATTGCTTTTTTATGATGTGCCTGTCAGATTGTCTGTGTTTTGGTGTCTTGTCCTGTCTGGTATAAATATAAATCAGATCCCTGTTGCTCCCTGCAGCACGGTGTGATGGATGAACCCTGTTGAGTTGAGTTTTGTCCCTCCTGAAACGGTTTAATAGCTCTGACCTTGGCTAAGGTCTCTGCTCTCCATGCTGAATAATTCACTAGTACAGAGTGAGTGTCTGAATGTCTTTCTGCAGCCGAAGACATCTCAGACTGTCTCTAGCTGACCCTGTTCAGCCTCTCAGGAAGAGCTGCAGCGTGTCAGCTGGTCGATTCTGCACGCTTCCTCTAGAAGTGGAGCACTCTGAGACTCTGAGACGTTTAATGTGAAGCAGCAGGCGGCTGAAGAGTTTCTGATGTAGTCAGAGAGGCGAACCAGGACAGAAGAACGGCCACAAGGTCGTCAAGTTGTCTGAAACTATGAATAATTACATGGAGAAAGTCTGGCTGAGTCATGGGACTGTGACTTGTACAATGTAGAGCCTGTAGAAGAGACTTTTTATGAATTGTTGCCCAGAGGACAGAGTCTAAAGCATCATAGTCACAAGGGGATGATTAATAACAGCAACATGTTTGTCAGATATTTTGCATCTATTTTAAAAAATCCCCTTTTTGTTGTGTTTCTGTCCAGGCTACGCCTTCCTGCTGTTCCAGGAGGAGACGTCTGTCCAGGCTCTGATCGACGCCTGCATCGAGGAGGACGGCAAGCTGTACCTGTGTGTGTCCAGCCCCACCATCAAGGACAAACCGGTACGCAGACACACAATAAAACACAATTAAAAGAGTCTTCCTTCCTGAGTAGCAGTGTGAGAGGCTAAACATTGTTGCTCTAAGCTTCGTTTGTGCTAAAGGTCGCTAATGGGCCAGTTTGTAGGATTTAATGACTTTCCAAGCATGTAGGAAAACCTATGAGGGCCTTCAGGTCATGTAGAAACCCTAACCCCATAACATAAGAATCCATTTAGTCCGATAAAATTTGGAGTTTCTAGAAGAGCCTCATGAAAGATTTAGAGTTTTAGAATTTGAATTACTTTGTAGGATTTAATGACTTTTCAAGCATGTAGGAGAACCTATGGGGGCCTTCAGGTTAATGTAAACATGCAAAAGGCCCTTTATAGAGACAGTCATACTCTAGAATACATGAAGTTACCACACAGAGTCTTCCTTCCTCAGTAGCAGTGGGAGGCTGCACATTGTTGCTCTGAGCTTAGTTTGTGCTAAAGTTCACTAATGGGCCAGTTTGTAGGATTTAATGACTTTCCAAGCATGTAGGAGAACCTATGGGGGCCTTCAGGTAATGTAAAAATGCAAAAGTCCCTTTATAGAGACATTATACTCTGACCCAATAACCCTGCAAAATGACTTGTTTCACTATTAGAATCCATTCATTCCGATAAAATTTGGAGTTTCTAGAAGAGCTTCATGAAATGTTTAGAATTTTTAGAATTTCAGTATTTGAATTAATTTATCCCCACTAAAAGTTATTGAAGCGCTACACCAGAAGGTTGCCGGTTTAGTCAGTCGCCTGTCAGCTTTTTTGAGTTCCTGCACCATGAAGAGGGCCCAGCCTCCAACGATGATTAGCTTCAGGTGATTAAACACTTATAAAAGCATAATTATGGGTATTATATTCTGTTTCTTGTATAAGCGGTTAAGGATAATGAATGAATATTCCGTTTCTGCCAATAGATCTGCCTAAATCCTGCATATTCAGGGGAACCTGGTTATCTGTTGAACATTTCGGAACCATTCATCCAATACTTGTTGATGTTTTTAGTCTGGACTAAAGCAGTGGTGCAATGTAACTAAGTACATTTACTCAAGTACTCTGCTTAAGTACAATTTTAGGGACTTGAACTTTACTTGAGTATTTCCATTTTATGTAACTTTATACTTCTACTTCACTACATTTAGAGGCAAATATTGCACTTCTTACTCCACTACATTTATCTGACAGCTTTAGTTACTTTTCAGGTCGAGATTTAACATAAAAACATGATAAATTTAAAGGGATTAGACATTTTCTTAAAATTAAACCTCATAACAGTATATTAAGAAGTTAAAACGAGCCCTACCTTGAGAAAATGTAAATGCATCAATAATAATCCAATAATATATTTGGAATATGTAGTATATAACAATGTAAATGGGTCCATTCTGCAGAACAAGTACTTTTACTTTTGATACTTTAAGTACATTTTGATGAAGTAAGGGATCTGAATACTTCTTCCCTCTAGAGCAGTAGTTCTCAACCTTTTTGAGTCGCGACCCCCAATTTAACATGCATGTTGTCCCCGACCCCCACTCACTGAACACAATCTCACACGCACAGTTCAGATCACCCAAAAAAGAAACAAAATGACCAAAAAAAGGAAACAAAATTACCAAAAAAGACACAAATTGAACACAAAATTATCAAAAAAAGACACAAAATTACCAAAAAAGACACTACATGACCAGAAAAGACACAAGATGACCAAAAAAGACACAAAATGACCCAAAAAAGAAACAAAATTACCAAAAAAAGACACAAAATGACTAAAAAAAGACACAAAATGACCAAAAAAAGTCACAAATTGACCACAAAATGACCAAATAACACACAAAATGTTAAAAACTTATGTTAAAAAATACATTAAGTGACCAAAAAGACTAAAACACATTAACACAGGAACACTTTAACACAGTGGAGACAGAGCTGACCCCAAGGTTGAGAATAGCTGGTCTAGATAACCACATGTTTGTCTTCTGTCCTGCAGGTCCAGATCCGTCCCTGGAACCTGAGCGACAGTGACTTCGTCATGGACGGCTCCCAGCCTCTGGACCCCCGTAAGACCATCTTTGTGGGCGGGGTCCCGCGGCCCCTGCGTGCAGGTAACCAGCTAATATCAATGGAATATCTTTTTTATCTTGCAACCTCCCAAAAGCCTTTAAACTGGCTTCATAAGTGATCTGGCATGGAGCAGGAGGCTGCAGGCTCTAATGAAAGTTCTCCCTGTGAGAACAATCCTCTGTTGGTTTCCAGGCCGCCGGCCAACTGGTCGCCATGTTAACTATTCATGGTGTAACGGAGGCTCGCTCCTTCTCTCCTGGGGATAAACATGGCTGGCTGCTCTGCAATGTGACCCCACTAATTATACCAGCAGCTCTGATGAATAGTGCAGGAGGAAGATTTTACACCAGCTAATAACAAGAGTTAGAAGCTTTCCCTGCAGAGAGCTGAAGGCTTCAATCTGAGGACAAAAGAAACGCCAAAACACTGATTAACTCACACAAAGACTCTCATTATCTCTTCTTCTTCTTCTTCTTCTTCTTCTTCTTCTTCTTCTTCTTCTTCTTCTTCTTCTTCTTCTTCTTCTTCTTCTTCTTCTTCTTCTTCTTCTTCTTCTTCTTCTTCTTCTTCTTCTTCTCTTGTTCTCTGCAGTGGAGCTGGCGATGATCATGGACCGGCTGTACGGAGGCGTCTGCTACGCCGGCATCGACACCGACCCGGAGCTGAAGTACCCGAAGGGCGCCGGCCGCGTGGCGTTCTCCAACCAGCAGAGCTACATCGCCGCCATCAGCGCTCGCTTCGTCCAGCTGCAGCACAACGACATCGACAAACGGGTGAGCGGGTTAACACATGTTGCTCTAAGCTTCATTCATGCTAAAGTGCAGCTAAAGCTCCAGTTAGCGGAGTTTCTAGAAGAGCCTCACGAATTATTTGACACAAAATTATTTAAAAAAGACAAAATTACAAAAAAAAGACACAAAATTATTTAAAAAAGACACGAAATTATTTTAAAAAAGACACAAAATTATTTTAAAAAGACACAAAATTATATAAAAAAGACACAAAATTATATAAAAAAGACAAAATTACTAAAAAAAGACACAAAATTACCAAAAAAGACACAAAATTATTTAAAAAAGACACAAAATTATATAAAAAAGACAAAATTACAGAAAAAAGACACAAAATTATTTTTAAAAAGACAAAATTATTTAAAAAAGACACAAAATTATATAAAAAAGACAAAATTACTAAAAAAAGACACAAAATTACCAAAAAAGACACAAAATTATTTAAAAAAGACACAAAATTATTTTAAAAAGACACAAAATTATTTTAAAAAGACACAAAATTATATAAAAAAGACACATTTATTAAAAAAAAGAAACCAAATTACCAAAAACAGTAATTAAAGGGACCTTCCACACACAACACGGTAAAGTGCCATTCATATAAAACTCACAATAAATTTTCTTTCATATCAAGGTGTCTGTATTATGTCTGGGAATGAAAACAGGAAAATAACATTTTGTGCTAAAGTGCAGCTAAAGCTCCAGTTTGAAGGATTTAATGACTTTCCAAGCATGTAGGAAAACCTACGAGGGCCTTCAGGTAATAGAGACGGAGCGCAATGCCCACTGGACATGGTGGCATAGACTTATATGAGAAAAGTGATGTCTGTAAATGAGCAGATGCACATTTTTGAGCGCCATAACCCCTGTGAAATGACAGGATCAGAATCCAATCATTCCGATAAAATTTGGAGTTTCTAGAAGAGCCTCACGAATTATTTGGAGTTTTTGAATTTTTATATTTTGAATTACATTATCCCATTAAAAGTTATTGGAGCGCTATACCAGAAGATAAGTCAGTCTCTGGTCAACTTTTTTGAGTTTATGCACCATGAAGAGGGCCCAGCCTCCAACGCTGTATCCAGTTCTCTTTAAACAGCCATGATGTAGACCAGGGGTCTCAAACTCAAATTACCCGCTGGAGGCAGTATCAACATGACCAAAAAAAGACACAAAATAATAAAAAAAAAAAGACACAAAATGACAGAAAAAACACTAAATTACTTAAAAAAGACACAAAATGACCAAAAAAGACACAAAATTACAAAAAAGACACAAAATTACCCAAAAAAGACACAAAATGACCAAAAAATACCCAAAATTACTAAAAAAAGACAAAAAATTATTTAAAAATGACACAAAATTACCCAAAAAGACACAAAATGACCAAAAAATACACAAAATTACAAAAAAAGACAAAAATAATTTAAAAAAGACACAAAATTACCCCAAAAGACACAAAATGACCAAAAAAGACACAAAATTACAAAAAAAACACACAATTATTTTAAAAAGACACAAAAATGACCAAAAATACACAAAATTACAAAAGAAAAGACACAAAATTATTTACACATTAAACTTTCATATTAAGGTGGGGGCCACAAAATATCATCACGAGGGCCACAATTGGCCCGCGGGCCGCCAGTTTGAGACCCATGATGTAGATATTAGCAACGATTCTTAGCTTCCGGTGGTTAAACACAAATAAAAACATCATCCGCGCCCGATTGGTCCGGCTGCAGCACAAAGACTAAACTAAAGGGTGAGAGAGTTCATTCACTACAGACAGCAGCTCTCTCTCTCTCTCTCTCTCTCTCTCTCTCTCTCTCTCTCTCTCTCTCCCATCATCAGAGCATTCATTCCAGCCGGCTCCTCTAGACTCAGCCCAGCCTACAATAACGCCACCGGCTCTACAATCACTATCCCAACAGATGTTTCCAGCTGCAGACCCATACTGTAGGGTTCTTTAATTATAGCAGCTCTATACATGCATCTCCAGCCGGTTATTTTAGGCTCTCCGGGCCGATCGTGACCAAGAGAGACTGAATGTCAGCCAGTCTGTGGAGCTCTGCAGGGCGGGGCCGGGCTACGACACCACGGGGCGTTCAGGGTGTCTGTGTTATGTCTGGGAATCACAACAGGGAAACAACACTTTGTGTCCTTGACAATCTCACTTTATAGTTTGGGACAAGATGACTGTTTTTGCACCACTTCCACAAAAAATGACTGAAAAAGACACAAAATTATTTAAAAAAGACACAAAACTACAAAAAAAGACACAAAATTACAAAAAAATTACACCGAATTACCAAAAAATACACAAACTTATTTTAATTATTTTAAACAGACACAAAAGTATTTAAAAAAGACACACATTTATTAAAAAAATACACAAAAGTATTTAAAAAAGACACACATTTATTAAAAAAGGCACAGAATTATTTAAAAAAGACAAAATTATAAAGAAAATACACAAAATTACAAAAAAAAAGACACAGAATTACCAATAAATACACAAAATTACCCAAAAATGATACCAAATTACCAAAAAAGACACCAATTATTTAAAAAAGACACAAATTTATTTAAAAAAAAGACACAAAATGATTTAAAAAAGACACCAAATTATTTTAAAAAGACACAAATTTATTTAAAAAAAAGACAGAAAATGATTTAAAAAAGACACAAAATAATTTAAAAAGACACACATTTATTAAAAAAAAGACACAAAATGACCAAATAAAGTAATTACAGGGACCTTCCACACACAACAGGGTAAAGTGCCATTCATATAAAACATTAAACTTTCATATCAAGGTGTCTCTATTATATCTGGGGATGAAAACAGGAAAATAACATTTTGTGTCCTGGAGAGTCACTCTAAAGTTTGGGACCAGATGAGTGTTTTTGCACCACTTCTCTTTCCAATCTTCTCCTCCTCGCCTTCAGCAGAAACGCTTCCATTAAGTGTAAATGCTCCTGATGACAGAAAACATAAAACTCATTACTGGGTTATTACTGGCTCAGCTTCATGTTATACTGGCAGCGCTGCGTCTTCTTACTGGTGGAGGAGTCGTAGCAGAGTTCAGCTCTTCTCCTGTTGGAGGATTTAATAACCTTTCATTTTGTGGCCACGCTATAACGAGGTTAGCATCCAGCCCGGCCTCCTCCTGCTCCGAGGCGTCTCCATGGCGACTGAGCTCCCGTTCCTCTCCCCGGATTAGTGGTCGGACTCATTTCTCTGGTGGACGGAGGGATTCCCGCCTCGCTTCTTATTTTACTAAATAGCTCAGAGATTGTCTGGCATGTGGAGCTAACACACCTGGAGCAGCACAACACAGGCTCTTTGTGTTGCTCCCAGAGCCGATACTATATATAACTAGACTGGATATTTAAAGTTATTTAGTTTAAAATTCACTGATTACAGTGTGACGGCTGATAATAGTGAATTTTAAGCTGGAATGAAAATAGACCTTTTTCCTTTGTGGTTTGTGAACAATAAACATAGACTGTATTAAATAGTTTGTGAACCAATTTTGCACTGATATGACCAACAAAGAGAACTCTGACAATTATAATTATTATATTATAAAAACACTGAGCCAGTTTCAGTTTGATGATGATATACCAAGTAAAACTGGAGACAAGCTCAAATAGATTTAGTATCAAATGATAGAACTGGATGGAACCCTCTTATATGGTAGATTTGACACCTTTGGTCACATTTGACACATTTAACATTCTTTATTGAGCATGATAGTGTTTTAAAAGTTAAAAATAGATTCAAAATCACATTTCATGTTGGACTAAATGACTAAAAAAGACACAAAATAACAAAAAAAAGACACAAAATGACTAAAAAAAGACACAAAATGACACAAAAGAGACAAAATGACAAAAGACACAAAAAGACCAAAAAAAAGACACAAAATGACTAAAAAAAAGACACAAAATTACACAAAAAAGACACAAAAAGACACAAAAAAGACACAAAAAAGACACAAAAAGACACAAAAAAATACCAAAAAAAGACACAAAATGACAAAAAAAGACACAAAAAGACAAAAAAAAGACACAAAATGACAAAAAAGACACAAAAAGACAAAAAAAAAGACACAAAATGACAAAAAAAGACACAAAATGACAAAAAAAAGACACAAAATGACCAAAAAAGACCAAAAAGACACAAAATGACAAAAAAAGACACAAAATGAGAAGATAGAATGTTCACAAAAAAAACCACCGAAGACACAAAATGACTAAAAAAGACATAAAAAGACAAAAAAAGGCACAAAATGACCAAAAAAGACAAAAAAGGATTCAAAAATGGACAAAATAGCTCAAGACTCCATAGAGTTGAACAAAGAATGTATCAAATAAAAGTGATCTGACTCCTTCTCTGCTCTCTGAGACTAACACCTCCTCCTGCTCCTCCTGTCCCTCCTCCTCCTGTTGTCTCCTCCTGTTGTCTCCTCCTGCTCCTCCTGCTCCCTCCTGCTCCTCCTGTCCTCTCCTGCTCCTCCTGCTCCTCCTGCTCCTCCTGTTGTCTCCTCCTGCTCCTCCTGTTGTCTCCTCCTGCTCCTCCTGCTCCTCCTGTTGTCTCCTCCTGCTCCTCCTGTTGTCTCCTCCTGCTCCTCCTGCTCCTCCTGTTGTCTCCTCCTGCTCCTCCTGTTGTCTCCTCCTGCTCCTCCTGTTGTCTCCTCCTGCTCCTCCTGTTCTCTCTTGCTCCTCCTGCTCCTCCTGTCCTCCAGGTGGAGGTGAAGCCGTACGTGCTGGACGACCAGATGTGTGACGAGTGTCAGGGCGCTCGCTGCGGCGGGAAGTTCGCTCCGTTCTTCTGTGCCAACGTGACGTGCCTGCAGTATTACTGCGAGTACTGCTGGGCCAGCATCCACTCCCGGGCCGGCCGCGAGTTCCACAAGCCGCTGGTGAAGGAGGGCGGGGACCGGCCCCGGCACGTCTCCTTCCGCTGGAGCTGAGGAGGCGGAGCGGGGACCAGCCAGCCCCGCCGCGGGGACCCACCATGGGACCCACCAGACCCCCTAAAAAAAGAGAAACCTGCGCCTCCTGCTGGTCTACAGCCCCCCCCAGCCCCCCCTCCTCTACTCCACCTGCCCCACAAACACCTGATGAAAAAAAAAATCTAAAGGATTCGGTCAAATACAGACTGTCCTCATAAACCACGGCTCTGAACTCTTCTATGGTTCCCCTCTGATGAAGCATTGTGGGGGATGAAATCAGCTTAGAATTTGCACTTTGGCACAAAATCTCTCACACACACACACACACACACACACACACACACACACAGGATGGTATGTTCAACACCTGGCTCCTGTCAGGTCCCCGTAGTGTTGACGGGTCCTGACAGCCCCTCCTTACTGACACAGAGGTGGGACCATACAAATATTTAAAAAAAAAAAAAGTATATATTTTTTGTTTTGTACCTATCTATACATATATAGATACTTTAAATTTTATGTAAAAGGAGCATGCACTTATTTTCAAAAGCTGTAGTTATATTGCCCCTACTTCAAAAAAAAAAAAAATTTACCAAAGGCAAAATGAAATTAATGCATACAGATAAACTAGGTGGCATAAGATGTAGCAAGACGCCTGATCACGGCCCGCAGGATCAATAACACGGCTCTCAATTCTGACTCTGAAAATATTAATACCTCATACGCGCAATCGGATTAGTTTGCTTTTGATTTCTAGGTCCTTATTTTTATAATAACATTATTTTTTAGTGTTATGTAAATGTAATGCTGCAATAGCTTTGCTGCTAAAGATCATGGTATGGACAAGATACCATATTTATTCAGGCTAGGGTGTAAAATAATAATAATAATAAACATACGATCAACAGAAGCACCTGGTGGTGACGTTGGAGGCTACCTTCGTGGGGGGGAGGGGGGTCCGAGGGGGGGGGGGGGGGGTCGCCCCTCAACTGCATGTTTATTTCAATCAGGTTGCTGCATGCAATAGACTCTTCAGTATCATGTCTACTATTGGACTCTGCCCATGTTGCACAACACACTAATAGACGTTCGACTCGCACGAAAAACTGGACAGAAACAGAAACAGAAACAGAAACAGGCGGTTTTCTGCACAAACAGGCAGCGAAACGCCTCCAGACGACAGGGAGGGAAGAAAAAAAACAACCTTAATAATCACAAATTAAATGTAGGATTACCATTTAAAACTGTCTATGATAGGTGAAGTACTTTTTTGCAGTGATTGTTGATATAATTGTGCAATTTTTTATACCGTATGTAGTTAGGTCTGAGTATGCCTAGAACTGTGATTCGCTTTAACTGTCGTCAATGTCCGACATAGAAGTCCTGTGAAACTTCATAACTAGTGTATGCACACGTATATATGTTCTCTTGTACACACACACACACACACACACACACACCGACACATGGACGGCTGTCTTTCTTACGCACACTAACAGGCCTATAAACACAAGAGAAGACGCAACAATGTGAGCTGAAACTGAGTTTTTTTTTGGTTTTTTTTTGGTTAATTTGTTAATCCACCGTCGACGAAAAAAGCGCACGTTTACGTCTCAGAATGCAACCAAAGAGCTCACACACACACACACACACACACACACACGTGTTCGACCTTTGACCCCTAACACATGGAGCGAACAGCCGCCTGCAGTTCACACGGCCTCCTGCAGGGGGAGCTGACGGTGCAGGCGAGTAGGAAAAGAGGGCGGAGCCTGGGTGGAGAATGGGTGGGGAGGGTAAAATAATAAAACAATGAAGCTACTGGAGCCTTGAGGTTGATAACGAGATATCTCTGCACATGCTCACTACGCGGCTGGGCGGGAACGGGGATTATATAATTATATTATTATATTGCCAGAAGAAGCAGATGTGCGAGCTGGGGTTATTACCATATTTATCCAGATTTTTTTTTTCCTGCAAAGCTTGAAGTAATGGACCTGCTAAAAAAAAAAAAGGGTGGACATATATAAATATATATATATCTTTTTAGTTTTTATCAAAAGATTATGGTGCGCAGTTTAAACAGGAATGGGGGGGAGGGGTCAGTGGGGGGGAGGGGGGTCAGTGTGGGGGGGGGGGAGAAATTAAAGTAATGGCTGCTGATGACGGGCGGCTCTGGGGGGGGGGGGGGCAAGTTACACTGGTTTTAGCAGTTTTGTGGACAATCCGAACGGATCCTACATCATTGTGAGTTAATGTGTGTCGTCCCCCTTTAGTTTTATTTTTTTATTTTATTTTTTTATCCGTGAGTTGTGATCGTCCCGTGCTGGCGCCCCACAGACCCGTTCCTCTTTCTCGTTTTAGTCGCAAACTGTTTTTGTTTTTTTTTGCTTTACGATAGATGTTTTTGTTGTCCAAGTGAGAAAAAACTAATTAAAACTAAGCAGAAGAAACTTTTTTTACTGATAGAGGAAAAAAAAAAGAAGAAGAAGAAGAAGAAGAAGAAGAGGCTAACCATGAGTAATAATACGTATCCCTATGAAAGTGAATTCTGGGTGTTTTTGTGACTTTTCTTTCTCCACCCGGACGGTTTTTCTATGTTTGTTCCTTCTCTATAGATAGATATTTGTTATGCACTACTCTTTGTATCCGAACAGTTTTTTCGACGATCAGCAGTTCTTTTTGTTAAAAGACAACAACAACAAAAAAAAGACGATAAAAGCGTGCTTTCTGACTGACAAGATCTTTTTGCAATACCTCAATTTTGAAATATATTAGGAGAGAAACTGATATTTTCTAAGTAAGTTTATTCAGATGAAAAAAATATATATTAATTTAATTCTTCGAGAGAAATGATTTAACAGATGGTTGATTTTTTTATTTTTATCATGCTTATTTTTGCTTTTTATTTTAAGAATTTATTTTTTTGAAAAAGACAACAACTGAAGGAGCTAGAGCTTTATAACTAATATAATAATGTAGTTAGTGGAGGCGAGGTGAGGATGAGGAGTCCCACTGGTGGAAACATCGGAGAAGAAGAAGCTCTTTAGGAATAAAAACAAACTATCAGGTGCTCAGAGAGAAAACTGAACATATTTCCCACGTTTTTTGTATATTTATAATCAATCATTTACTATGCTGACCAGAGTTGTGAAAGAGATCTTCTGTTCATTATTTTTTTAAGAGAAGTTTTTTATGTTTCCTAAAAGTATGTGCTCCCTTTTGTTTTTGTAAAAAAGCAACGTGTGACCCTGATTTGTTAGCCTGACGTCGTCGGGAGAAAACTCTAAAAAAAGAAAAAAAAAAGAATAAAAAGAGAGACAGTGAATCAACAGCTGGAGGAGGTTTAGAGAGACAAGAATGTTATTTTTAACACAAAAACAGACACACGTGTTTTCACCTGTAACTTGATCGAAAGCCCCAAAAGGTGCATCAATTGACTGGTGGCCTTCTATTCACGCAAGACTTGAATTAGTCCCATTTTTTAAGGCTAAGAACCTTGATTCTTTGTTGTAATGTGCAATACTGTTTGTACTGTTTGTAGAAAAGAAGAAAAACAAGAAAAAGAGGCATAAATCTTTATTGCAGAATTATTTTCATTGCAAGCATTGTGATTCACTAAAATCATTTTCTACTGTGTATTTACCTACTCTACCTGCTAGTACCTTCCAGTAGTAATGTAGCCTTTGTACTGAGAAAATTTTCATTATTTTTAGAAAGTTTTGCTAAAAAAGAAAAGAATTTAAACATATTTACATATTTTCATTTTTATTTCGTTTTTTTTTTTCTTTTACAGACTTATTTTGTTCTCCAACCATTAATAGTTATTTCTGGGGGAGACTTTCATATCTGGTCAATGTCATTATTATTATTATTATTATTATTATTAATATTATTTTGTATTTTTACTTGGAATAAATTAATTTTATGATGCTAATTCTTGAAAAAAAAAAGTTTATTTTTTTCTGTTTGTTCACTTTTTTCATTATTTTGTTTTGAAGCTGAAAAAAAATTTGTAATATTGTTACTAAAGTGTCTCTCGATTCTTGAACTGCTAAGCTTTATGTGTTAACTCGCTGATGTTGCTTTACATTAGTGTGAAAATGATCTACGGAGATTAAAAAAAAGGAGAAAAAAACTTCTTGACAAACAGCAGATTGGTGGTTGGTGATGTTAAAGTGATTCGCAATGTAAACAAATGAACGGGCAATAAAATAAAAATGGCAGAATGGAGCATACAGCAGTATGTTGTGATGTAATTGTGGAAGATGGACAACACCACTGACCATTTACATTGCTTCTGCTACTACAATACTACTACTACTACTACTACTACTGCTACTCTTACCACTAACTACAATAACTCGTCCTCACTTTGTGCAATGAGAGCAACAACATTTTCCTCACATGAAATATAATATAAACCAACAGCTCCTCATAAACAAACAGCCATGTCACATCCTTCATGTAGTAGCTATCGGTCCTGCAGAGTGCACCAGTGTGATTGTATTTAAGTACGAATGTAAATGTAGAGATTCACTGTGTAATATACAAAGTTTGGGAAAGAGCATGTGCAACTGTAGAATCTTAATAAGTCATAGGCAAAAGTGTTTTTTTTTTTTTATTTCCCTGACGTTTGTTTTGTATCTGTACGATGATTTTTGTTATTTTTTTTAATCCTAATCTGCCTTGAAAAGAATAGTTTGATATTTTTTGGACAGAACTCTATTTCGCCTTCTTGAAAAAAGAGTTGGACGAGATAAATTGACGCCACTGTTTTGTCTGTACGATGCATAAAAAGATAGAATACGATAGATACCTACAGTCATCGAAAAAAATTATTAGACCTTTGTTTTCTTCAATTTCTTGTTCATTTTAATGCCTTAAATGTACATTTGTTTGGGCAAATATAATGATAACAACAAAATTAGCTCAGAAGGGTTTATTTAAGAGCTGATATCTAGACATTTAACCTGATATAACCAAAATCGTTATCAAGAAAACCATGAAAAAGAGCTGATATCTAGCCATTTTCCATGGTTTTCTTGATTATAACCAAAATCATTATCAAGAAAACCATGGGAAAACCTGCCAACTGGAGCATCTATAATGTTAACGATCAATTAAACGATTAATTGCTAGGTTTTTATACATACTCCAGTATGTATACATGGGCAAAATGAAAGATATATACAGTCGTGGGGAAAAAACCCCAAAAGAGTTTAATTTAAGAGCTGATATCTAGACATTTTCATGGTTTTCTTGATAATGATTTTGGTTATTATCAAGAAAAACATGGAAAATGTCTAGATATCAGCTCTTAAATTAAACTCTTTTGAGCTATTTTTGTTGTTATCATTATATTTGTCCAAACTAATGCACCTTTAGTTGTACCAGGCATTAAAATGAACTCGAAATTGAAAAAAACGAAGGAGGTCTAATACTTTTTTTCCATGAATGTAAAAAGCTAGTTAGCTTAACCTAGCATTAGCACCCTGCTACATAACCACCTGTAAAACTACAACTCGTAATTTTTACACTTTGCTTTGTGTTCACGTTAAAGAAACAACATGTAACGTGTTAATTTGTGAGCTTCTGATTGGGTGAAAAGCACATTTTTGGTCAGAGCCAAGCTAGCCAATTTGATGCTAGGCTAAATGTGAAGCTAACTTCAGATTATTTCTTGGCTGGGACTTCTCAAAGTTTTATCCAAGAACAAGTTCTTTATATAACAACATAATGTGTCATTTTACACTTTGTTTTTTTGTATGAATTTAACAAACTAGCTATATTCTCCCTGCCTATATAGTCTTTATGCTAGGCGGCTAAGATTAGCAGTTGTTAGCTGTAGTTCTATGTGAAGCTTCAGCTAGCAGCTAGTTAGCTTAGCATAAAGACTGGAATTGAGGAAACTGCTAGCCTGGCTCTGTCCAAACAAAATCCACCTATTAAACCAATAAAAAAAACTATATTAATGTAAAAGCTACGTGTTGTAATGTTCAGGGGTTATGTGCTTGACTATTTCCTGTCCGGTAGCAGTGAATTCCTTAAGTTTTGTCTAAAAACAAGCCCTTCATATAACCTGTTTCACACTTTTTCACAGTTTTTCTATTAATTTAATGTGAATTAGTGAGTTTAATTGGTGCTGGTCAGCAGATTGTGTAGCTTTTTTAACCCGGCTAGGCTAACTGTTCCCAATTGTTATGCTAAAATAAGAGATAATGTACAGTAAGCGGTTCATTATCGGAAATAAACAACGCTGCATGATTCTGGCGCGGTTTATTTACCAATAATGACCTGCTTACCGTACATTATCCAAAAGTAATCTTATAATTTGACAAAAATATAAATGATTTAAAAAATTTTGATAGAAATGAGAAACAACAGACCGTAGAATGCTCTAATTTGATAATTAATCAGATTTTAAGAGTTTCTAACAAAGCCATGTTATAAACTGGCTTCATATTTACTGCAGACATGACAGTGGTTGTGTTAATTTCATCTAACTCTTAATAAGAATAATAAGTGAGTGAATTTCCCCAAAATGTCGAACTGTTTCTTTATTTTAGGCTGAAATGTTTTGGACGTCTTTTCCTGTCTTCATCCAAAAAGACGTTGTTGCTCATGTGATAATGTTATTTCTGGCCTTTTCTACCAGTTTCTACAGCTGATGCTATAATATGTCTTTAACCAGTCCCAGTCTCTCTCTCTCTCCCAGGGCTCTGTATTATTCACCACCATACCACCATACAAGTATTTATCTTGTTTTCCCTCCCCTTTAATTTCTCTTTCACCTAACAAACAGTTTATACCTGAACTATAACACAAAGTGTATGTGCAAAATGAAAAAGATCATGATTTGGATGATGGCAACCAACCATTTTATATATTCCTCTCTATAGATATACGTATGTATTTCATGTAACTAGACTTGGGTAGTATTCTGTATATTCACTTCTGCTTCATGGGCGTTCTCTGGGTAGGTAAACACTGTCGGTCTCGTCATGTTGTGATCTCAAAATAGATGAAAAAAAAATGGTAATGTGCTTTTTTTCACAAAACATCCCACGACTTTTTGAAAATGTACATTTGTTTTGTTTTTCTATTAAGGCATCTGTGCTTTTATTTTGTAGGTTTTTATTTCCTGACTTGAACACTGGTTCTATCTTGGCGAGGCTTTTGAGATTGTTGACTTGAACTTTTTGCAGTATAACTGTGATTTGAAAAACATGGAGCTCAATGCTGCTAATGCTTACTACTGCTTCAGAGTTTGTAGTTCCCACCTTAATTTTTCCTTTTTCTGTACTAATAAGCAAAATCTTATTAAACGTAGTTGTATGACGCTGTGAAACCTTGTGGTCTTTGGCATGGCATCCACTTCCTGTCTGTCATCTCTGTCCCGTCATGCACCAGACAGCTGACCAGCACTAACTCGCATCGCAACTTACAATCTTTATAAATCGTCACCCTGTTAAAATAATCTCCTAACTCATTTTTTCAAGTTTTGCAGGAAACACAAAAAAACTTCACCAAAAGTGTAACATATGACATTTATTGATCATTTCACTCTAAAAGGATGTAACAAAGGATGGCTATTGGCATAGTAATAACACTGTGTGTACATTATGTAACTTAAGAGAAATAAATGACTTAGGAAATGTTTTGAACATGCCTTTGTGACTTAAGCAAGATATGGTAGCACTTTATTTTGAAGGAGTCTACATAAGAGTGACACAAGCCTGTCAGAAACATGACATGACAAGTATGAGCATTAATGTTACTGCAAAGTGTCATTAATGTTCATGACACATCCCACATCCACTCATGTCACTCTTATGTAGACACCTTCAAAATAAAGTGTTACCATTTTATTTTGACTTAAGCAGATTTATTATGCCTAAGTCACACACTTGACATAGGCCATTATCTTAAAGGGGTGAAATCACATTATCTGATCAACTGAGGATGGGGGAGATTTTACCATAGGTGGCTATGAGGAGATGATTTAGGCAAAAAAACCCAACTTTTTAGGCGATTATTTTTAACAGTGTGACGATATTCCCACATCTGTCCTTTCAGTGTAATGGATTCATTCTTCACATGCAGACAAAGCTTCCATAATAATTACTTTCTTCACACACAGTCTGTTTAGAAGCTGTTCTGGAGCTTTCTATCAGATCACATGATCTTCATCATCAAATGGGAGTTTTCCTAGGATTGTAGATGTTTAGATTTTTTGGACAGAAGGAGAGGAAGGTAAGAGAAGACTGAAATATTTTACTTTGAAAAGCCATCTGAATGTATGTGGTTTGAATTTTACCCTTTGAAATTAACATTCATTTTTTCCTTGAGTTCGTAAATTTAGAACCCCCTAGTGTGTCATCTTGAAACTATATTTAAGTTGCTACTAAATATTTATGAGTCAAAGGTTGCAAAAGGGGTGTAATTATATTAACAATTTAACTGAAAAGACCCTAAAAAAAGCCACAAGTTGCTCGATAAAATTCAAGATGAAAAATTCTAATGATCCAAGAAAGACGAGCTCAGATAAGCAACTAGAAACCCTGCATTCTTACACTTAAATCTAAAATTGTGAACCTGAAATATAATTAGAAGTTGACACTCTTAACATTTCAAATAATTCAAAACACGCAAATTCAGTTTTCAAAGTTGCACATTTGTTGATATATGTGGTACAAGTATTATACAGTATTGTTGCTTATGAAATACAAATTATTTTAGCATGTCTTCAATTAAACTTTTACTTTTCTGAGCATTTTAAAAGCATTTCTTGTCCACGTTGGCTTTAAAGTAAAGACTGCAACTTCATTCTTGACCCTGAAATAAACAATCTCTCTACAAGCTCCATTTATGAGTTTAAGTTTAGACTCTGAGTCCATTCTTGAAGGCCAACATGGAAAATAACTCCATTAGTGTGTACATCCTCATTTAGTTTGCAGCTGATGACCTTTAAATATCTATAATTGTGTCAAAATAAGACTAATGTGGCCATATTTTTGGCTCATTCATGTCTAGTCATGATCCTTTTTGTTGAATGTACAGCAGCACCATCTAGTGGCCATTCAAAGAAAAGAAAAAGAAAAAAGACAGAAAGCTGTGTAGTTCAAAGGTCTGTAGAATTTATTACAATTCCACAATCATAAACAAAAAGCAGCAATTACAGAAATATATACAAGAGTCTATTATTTCTTTTTTTTAAAATACTGGTGACAAGTTTCAGGTACCGGTTTCAGCTTGGCCCCATGTTCAGTCTCTGTAATGCTGCTTCAAGTGCAGTGCTTCCCCCAGCTCATAGTTCCACCACGTTTAGGAGCCGGACACTAATCACTCCACGTTTAGGAGCCGGACACTAATCACTCCACGTTAAGGAGCCGGACACTAACCACTGCGAGCACAAACTGGAGAATGGGAGTCATCTTGTTCCTGGTAGAGCCGCCACCCAACAGCCGCTAAAAAAACACGCCGTGACGACGTCCCGCGACCTCTTTCACTCTCGCCACCGTTTCCCTTTTGTCATGTCTGTATCCATCAGTGGGAGGTGGTGGCCGATGTTGCAGTGCTTTTAAGACCTTGTGATGATAAAGTGATAGTGGTGGCGTCGGGGTAATGGCGTCTGAAAGCAGTTAACACTGTATACTCTGGTGGCAATGCGACATGGAAGGAGGGCGGCAGGCTGTAAAAGGACCTGGTGCTGTTCCTATAAAAGATCATTATGACACATGATGCTGTGACATCACTGTGTACAGTGATGTCACAGCATCATGTAGTAGATGTAAACAAACAATGCAGGTGGTACATCATCATATCGTTATTTCCTATGTTTTTTGCCCTCAACAAGGACTTCAGGAGATACCGAAGCACTGGCTGTGTTTCAGTTATTGCTTTGGGACATTTGTTGATGGTGTGGGGGTGGAGAGGGCGGGGCTTGGAGTGGAGGGGGCGGGGCTTGGGGCAGCAGCAGCAGCAGCAGCAGTAACGGGGCTCCTCAGGCTGTGACCAGGTCCTGCTCGGCCAGCAGACGGAGGCTGTGTGTGTGTGTGTGTGTGTGTGTGTGTGTGTGTTACTGCAGGGAGGTCATGAAGCTGTCCAGGTTGTACTCTGTGTCGTACTGCTGCTGGTCCCATAACTCTCCCAGTCCGTCCAGCACCGACTTCATGGAGGCTTTCCCTGAGGTGGACGCCGCCTGCTCGCCCTTCTCGCCCTGCAACACACATTCATATAAACAGTTAGCCAAACATTCATATAGGAGACAGTTAGACATGTTCGTAACGTGACACATGTTACACAGGTATAGGAGTGTATGTCAGGAATTACAGTAGGGGAAAAATATCGATGTAGCATAGTATCGATAGTCAGTATTATTAGAGGCCATAGTGGGAATATTCTGGAGATACTGGTATCATATGAAACTAGAAGATCTAAAGAATCTATATGTACCAAGTGTTGTTGTCAAAACAACGCTGATTTTAAAAAAAAAAGTTTAATTAAAAAAATTCAGTTATTCAATTTGTTTTCAAGAAAAAGTTTGTTTTTTTCATGAGCCACACCTTACAGGTTTGTGGTGTTGGGCCGTTAAAAAACTGGAACTGATTCAGGTTTTTTTAGACGGAGTGGGGAGAGAGGGGAATTATTTGAGCTGTGAGTAAATTCATAAACTTTGCAAGTAATTCTGGGCCCCAATTTTCCTCCATGTCTTTTGTCCTTTTTTGCCAGTCTGGATGTGAAATGGGTCTTAAACTGTTTTCATTAAGTTCTTAAAAAGTCTTCAAAAGTCTTAAATGTGCCTTGTTGAAACCTGCAGAGAGCCTGTAAAAGGACAGTAAACGGCACTCAAACATGCCTCCAAGGCCCCGTTCATACCTGAACATGCATCCTGGCTGGTCCAATCACAGTGGACAGCTTAAAGTACAGGTGTGAATGCATGAGAGGTGGAGGAACCATCAGTTTCTACTGGAGATACTGGGATCATATGAAACAAGAGATCTAAGGAGTCTATAGGGACTGTGTGCATCAGGATATCGTGTTGAGAAGTTGTTGAAAAAACGCTGCAGAATATGGCTTTTTTATGTTTCATTAAAACAAATTCAGAGCAGTGAAGCTCTGGAAGTAAAGCTGTGTCATCGGAGTTTGAAATAAAAAAGACGTTGAATTTCTAGCACTGAATATTTATGCATTGAAATGATGTATCTGAATGTTTTTCAACGTTAAAAATTAAACCTCAAAAAATTAAAACGCAAAAAATCGACTGCAAAAAAAAAGGTTTAATTTTTTCTGGTTTAATTTTTAACATTGAAAAACATTCAGATACATAATTTCAATCCATAAATATTCAGTGCTAGAAATTTTCTGTCTTGTCTTTTTTTATTTCAAACTCCGATGACACTCAGATTTACTTCCATATGAAGCTTGTTGTTTTTGAGAGTTTGATAAAATGCTGCAGTTGTTGTCGTCCAACAAGTTTGATATCAGTTCAGTTCAGTTTGACTGAATACTTTGTTGGTCAGTCTGTGGGTTTGACTCTCATTGTGGAGAAATAAAAAGACTAAAGTGAGATGAACAGACTGAGAATTTTATCTTATTTGACAAAAAATGTCTTGATTAACTGCATTTTGCATCCACAAAATTAAACTCAAACAGTTAAATCGTAACATATTGTATCCCAAAACTCCTCATATCACAAAATGCTTCAGATAAAATCGTATCGTGACTCAGGTATCAGAGTAAAATGTTATCTCGGAGCCTCTGATGACTCACAGCTCTATCAGGAATACAAGCCGACAGCTTTTGTCAGATGTTTTTTTTTATCTCTTCTGGGTTTTTTCCTTCTGATGCCTCTCGGCTCCAAACACATTTAGTTACAGGATGATATAAACAGCAGCCTCGCCTCATTAAACGCGTCCTCAACTGTGTGAATCAGTGACTCGCTCCATGCTCTGAATTCTAATGTTTGAAGAAATTATCACACTTTTTAAAAAAAGAAATGTGATGTCAGCGGGGGGAAGCAGAGCACCTCTGATAGAATAATCTGCGGTTATTAATGTGAGATCTGTATCTTAATAAGGACATCTGATCCTCAGGCTCCTGCATTCACACCTAGTATTATATTATATTTATTATTTATTATAAGGGATGGTAACTACCTACACACACACACATATATGTAAATATACTTCTACTTCCATTGGATGCAGCTTTATACTTTACTACACGACATTTTGAGGTAAATATTGTACTTTTTGTACCTTTTTTTCAAGCTTTAGTTACTTTTCAGGTGGAGATTTAACATAAAAACATGATCATCTTACAGTGATTAGACTTTAATTAACTTTAATTATACTTAATTAAACCTCATAACAGTAGTTCAAGTCAAATAGCCCCAACTATAATTCTTTTTAAAATTGGTCTTTTTTAATATTCACATTTTCACACTTCATTAAATGTAAGCCATATTAATTATAATTAGAAGAAATTAAATAAATTAAGACATGAAATGTTTCATTCTGTGTGTTATGGATCTAATGTGTTATTTCCACTTCTTGAATTTAATTATGACATAAATAAACTTTTCTATGATGATATTCTAATTTATTGAGATACAGCTGTATTAAAGTAGTTAAATGAGCCATATCTTTACTAAATTAAAACCCTGCTTACATAAATGCATCAATACAAATGATCTAATAATACATTTGGAATATATATAACAATTCTGTATAAGTACTTTTACTTACTCAAATACTGTACATAAGTACAATTTTGTGGCACTTGTACTTTACTTGAGTATTTCGATATTTGTAACTTTATACTTGTACTTTACTATATTCTAGAGGCAAATATTGAACTTTTTACTCCACTACATTTAGCTGCCAGCTTCAGTTACTTTTCAGGTCGAGATTTAACTTAAAAAACATGATAAATTTAAAGTGAATATGCATGTTTATGAATTAAACCACATAAAAGTATATTAAATTAAAAAATTATATATATATATATATATATATATATATATATAATTTTATATGGCCCATTTTTATATCATCATATATATATATATCTAAAAATGTAAATGATATATATAAAAAATGATATATATATATATATATATATAAAAAATGATATATATATATATATATATATATATAAAAATGATATATATATATAAAAAATGATATATATATATAAAAATGATATATATATATATATAAAAATGATATATATAAAAAATGATATATATATATGCATCAATACAAATAATCTAATAATATACTTAGAATATATAAAACAATCTGAGTGTGTTCTTTCTGCATAACGAGTACTTTTACTACTTTAAGTACAATTGATGCTGATACATTTGTACTTTTACTTCAGTAAGGTTTGAATGCAGGACTTTAACTTGTAGTGGAGTAATTTCACAGTGTGTATTAGTACTTTTCCTGCAGTAAGCCACCTGAAGGCTCTGTTAGATGTGTGTTCCTCACCTTGTCCAGAGAGAAGAGGTTGAGCAGCTGGTCGGTGCCCATGCTCTGCAGGCTGGCGTTGTCTTGGCTGATGACCGTGTTGGCGATGCTCATCTTGAACTTCTGCAGCCCCATGATCTTCTCCTCCAGCGTGCCTCGGGTGATCAGCCGGTACACGTTCACAACTCGTTTCTGCACCGCATGAAAAAACACAATGTTGACACGATGCATTGGCTGTGGAGAGGACGGTGTGTTCTCTGCTGGTTTCAGATCATTGGGCTCATTTTGCATCGCTGGTTTCAGACGAGAGCAGCAGTGACTCAGTCCAAAGCTCTTCAAAGGGCCATATTTAATAATGCAACAAGGAAACGGATGAACAGGTCACATCCTGGATTCACCGTCGTCTTAATGCAATCAAAGCCGTTATTTATTTATTCACAGCTCAGCTCCTTGATATGGTATATGCATCTCAATACTAGGGTTGTCCATAGTATCGATACTCAAAAAAGTATCGATACTAAAACGTATCCGGATACAATACTCATTTTCAAAAGTATCGATACCTAGCCAAGGAATGAACACTTAAGTTAAGTTATTGTTTTTTATCAAGCTGGCCTAATATTGTGCACAGCATACAACCTCAAAATATTGTTCTAATTGTTATTGTTTATTGTATTTATTTATTTTCTGCACTACCTCAGACCTGAAGCTTGTTATCATAGTTGCAGTTTCTTTTTGCACAACTGTTTATTATAAATATTTAACCTGTGGTTCTGTTCATTTTTACATGTTGCATTTTTCTTGTTAAACAAATATGTTAAATTTTTGGGTCTTTGTTTTTATCCTTGTGGTATCGAAAATGGTATCGAGTATTGAATATTTTCCTGAGTATCGGTATCGAGTTGAACATTTTAGTATGGTGACAACCCTAGTCATGATGGAAAAGTCCATTTCCAGTAGTTCAAGTCAAACAGCCCCAACCAAGTATTGAGTCATATAGATGACATACTTTTAGAGGACAACATTTCCATATTAAACATACTTTTTAAAAATTGGTCTTTTGCAATATTCACATTTTGAGACACTGAATTTTAGGTCTTCACTAAATGTAAGCCATAATCATTATCTACAGAAAAAGCTTAAAGTAGAAAGTCTGATATCGATCAATGAATTTAAAGCTAGCATCAAGACTGTGGTGATAGAGACACATGCTTGTTTTTCTTAATAAGGCTCATTATGTTTTAATATTGTATTATATTGCACTTGTTATTGTGTTATACTGCACTTGTTTTATTGTAAATGTTCATTTTTGACACTTTTGTTGAGTTTTGGCTGCTATTTTGGCCAGGTCTCGAAGGTCTTGAAAAAAAATTGTGAATCTCAATAGGACTTCCTGGTAAAAAAAAAATGATAATGAGATGAAATGAAATAAATTAAGACATGAATTGTTTCATTATGTGTGTAATGGATCTATATATTGTGTTATTTCCACTGTTTGATTTGAATTACTGATAAACTTTACTTACTTTACTTTAGTACACTTACTTTACTTTTGATTGATTGCTTTAAGTACATTTTGATGCCGATACTTTTGTACTTTTACCGAAGTAAGTTTTGAATGCATGATTTTTACTTGTATTGGAGTAATTTCACAGTGTGGTATTAGTACTTTTACTGCAGTAAAGGATCTGAAGGCTTCTTCCACCACTGGTTAGATCTCTACACTTTGTCTCGAAGGCCTCACCTTGATATTCTGATATTCTAGTTTAGATGCTCCTGTACATGCAGCGTGCTGTGCGTACCTGTCCTATCCTGTGGGCGCGGTCCATGGCCTGCAGGTCCCTCATGGGGTTCCAGTCGTGCTCCACAAACACCACGGTGTCGGCCCCCGTCAGGTTCAGACCCAGTCCCCCAACATGGGTGGTCAGCAGCAGCACGTCGATGGACGGGTCGTTGTTAAACCTGCCGGTCAGGAAGGAGGAAGGAAGTGAGGGAGGATCAGCTTTAGAGGCAACAAACAGGCAGCAGGCTGGAGTCTGAACCAGAGTATAAACCGTATACTCCTATATTAGGGGTGTGCCATATCGTATCATTCACAATAATATCCGTATATATTTTTTGTTTTTGGTTTTAAAAAAAAATGCATATCATGATATTGGCAACGTTCCTACTTGATGTCGTGGTTAAAGTTGTTTTAATCACAAAAAGCTACTTACTCCCTGTCGCTAAACACATGCAGCTTTCAAAATAAGAGCACAGTGTGTTAAGAGAATCCACCACAGAATTTACAAGAAGACTGTCAAAATAAGATGCCTTAAATAAAACATACAAGAACCTTTATTCTCCTTTACAATATTTCATTAAAATATGCCCCGGAACCCCTAAATGGTTATTTTTATTATTTGCTCATACTCAAGAGTCAAGAGTGATTTTTTTTTTGTATTTGGCAACTGTTGAGATTTGCACTTCAAACTACATTTTAGATTTTTTTTTATTTATACAGACTAAAAAAAACAAATCATATTTTCTATATTTTTTTAAGTATTTCCTAATATCTTCAAGAATATCGTTATCGTAAAAATATCCTGCAATATAGTGATATTCCTTTAGGGCCATATTGCCCAGCCCTAACTTCTAGCAAGTTCATTTTGTCTACTCTGAATATTATTATTAGGTTCCTTTTTTTTTTCGACAAAGGAAAGTAGGAGATGTTTTTTACCTTACATGTTTCTACTGACAACTTCAGTCTTGCTGAGACGCGTCAGTAGAAACATGTAAAAATGTAAAAAACATCTACTTTCCTTTGTCGAAAAAAAAAAAAAATCTAATAATATAAACGGTATAATGGATAAGACAGATGTTAGCAAGCCTTCCTTTAGAGAGAATAACTTACATATTAAAGGCTAAACAGCATGTATTTGCGGACATATGGAGCCTTTCATCAACTACATTAAAGACTTAGATTTAACGGATGAAGAAGTGGATAACTCGTCTTTGTGGACGATGCAGATTCCAATCTTGTCAGATTCATATTGCTTTTCTATATATGTGTTCTAATTCACACCAATTACAAACGATACTCAACTGTATATAGATTACCATTTTCTTTAACAGGAGGAGCATATAATACCTGTTCCAAGTGTTATGTTTCGTTTGTTTTTATTTTTCTGTCTATGTAAATGCAGCTATTTGAAAATATGGAAGTTGAATGACGATCAATGTCAAAGTGTTATAAACTGAAAATAAAATAAAAATAAAGCGGTGTGCTGACCTGGAGACGATGGAGTGGCGCAGGCCGGCCGGCACGCTGCCGTCCAGCCTCAGGTAGGTGACGGAGGGCAGTTTGGGCTTCAGCAGGTCGTGCTCCACGATGTCCAGCATGCTCTTCAGCTGGCAGAAGATCAGCACACGGTGCTGGGCCACCACCGCCTCAGGGCCCCCCTCGGACCCCCCACCGGCCCCCAGACCACAGTCCAGCAGCAGCTGGAGAACAGAAAACACAACAGAGACGCTGAGAGGCAGAAAAACAGAGATATCATGGGCAAAACCAATATTAGTGCGGATTATGTGATATGTTTCAAACTGTGGGCCACACAAGCAGAGCTGACCAAGGTTAGAATAGGTTTAGATTTTATTTTCTATTAGTGTTCATTTCGTTGTGAATTTATGTTTTCAAATTCAGTTAGTTTTAGGGTTGTCAAAAGTATCGATACTCAAAAAAGTATCGATACTAAAACTTTGTATCCGGATACTCATTTTCAAAAGTATCGATACTAAAACTTTGTATCCGGATACTCATTTTCAAAAGTATCGATACTAAAACTTTGTATCCGGATACTCATTTTCAAAAGTATCGATACTAAAACTTTGTATCCGGATACTCATTTTCAAAAGTATCGATACCCCCTGTAGTATACACAGTGTCAGTATACATAAGCATTAAGAGTTAATAAGTTTACATTAATGTTGGTGACTGAAAAGTGTTATTTTCTCTCTTGAAGTCCCAGAATGAAGCAGAGAAAAGTCGACCTGCAACCAAACAGCAACACACACAGCCGGAAATATTGTTCTAATTGTTATTGTTTATTGTATTTATTTATTTTCTGCACTACCTCAGACCTGAAGCTTGTTATCATAGTTGCAGTTTCTTTTTGCACAACTGTTTTTATTATAAATATTTAACCTGTGGTTCTGTTCATTTTAACATGTTGCATTTTTCTTGTTAATAAAAATATTTCTGTTAAATTTTGGGGTCTTTGTTTTTGTCCTGGTGGTATCGAAAATGGTATCGACTATTGAATATTTTCCAGAGTATCGGTATCCAGTTGAACATTTTAGTATCGTGACAACCCTAGTTAGGGTTAGTTGGTTTTTAGAGTGAGTTTGCTAGTTTTAGTTTTGTTTCTGCTTAGTTTTAGTTTAGTTTTTATTCGTTTTTTGTATTGGGCCAATTGTTGGGTGCAAGATTCAAAGAGGTCATAATACATTTTGGCTTTATTTCCTTTGGAAATATAATTTTGGAAATTTCTTTTCCTTTCCTTTATCCATCTCAGCCCCAATAAAGTTATTAACTCTTACAGTCCCAGGTGTTTTGAATTCTGGTTGGAGTGTAGACGTCCCAGTCTCAGTAAACATATTCACCATGTGTTCCTGCATGTTCACTAACAGAATCCTCTTTCTAATAGAAACACTGGATTATGTATGATAAAAGTTGACAAAACTAAGGACATTTTCACTATAATTTTAGTCAGTTTTAGTTAGTTTTGTAACCACACAATACAGTTTCAGTTAGTTATCGTTTTTTTTAAAAACTCGTTTTTATTTCAGTTAATAAAAATGTTTTTTCCATTCTAGATTTTTAATCAACTATAATCTAACAGTCTTGATTACCTGTTTGAGAGCGGAGAGCTTGGGCGCGTGCTGCAGGTCCCTCAGGCTGGAGTTCTGGCTGGCGAGCTGCTCCGTGATGCGTTTGTACTCTGGATGCTGCGACGTTAACACCAGACTGGGATGGTTGCACAGCTTCCTCAGATACTGCAGCGCCTGCAAGAATAAAGCAATCACAGTAAATATTACTGCACGGTCATCATGCAGCTGCAGGAGATAAAAGGCAAACAGAAAGCAGAAACAATCCATGCTTTAACCGCAAACCACGACACATCTGCTCTGTGAAAATAAACCTAAATGCATTCAAATCTACTGCATGCACTCTAACACATGACGTGATACACTCGAAGGCATTCAGACAGCAGGAGATGAATATTTGACCTGGAAGACGTGTCCTGTGGCCTTCAGTTTGGGCTTCTCCTCCTCCTCCGTGGAGCTGTTGGAGATGCTGTCCTCCACGCTGGCCTTGGCTCGAGACTTAGCAAAGTCTTCATATAACTGAACCTGCAGGGGGGAGAAAGTTTAACAAGCTGTTCCACAAAATAAGGGCTACATCAACATTTGTGTGAGTTCCCGTGGAAACCAGTCACATTCAGGGTTCGTACACTTTTTCAGTGGTCAAATTCAAGCACTTTTCAAGGTCCATTTTCAAGCTTTTCCAGGACCTTCCAACAGTTGTAAATGTCATGTTTTAGATGAGATTTGATACTAAAAGGGGTAATTTCACTTAACCATCCAAACTAGCAATGGTATGACACTTTTAACAACTAAAATATGAGGGAATCTAGAGGCTAGGAGCTAAAGGAAGCTCACAAAAATCATCAACCGGCAGCTGGTGGAACTAAACACGAGCCAAAATAGGAGGAAAGACCCACAAATACTTCAGGAGCCCTCACATCCAATATGGATTAGAAAAACTCCCTTCAGTCAGAAGATACAGGGCAGAGCAACAAGAAACATCTCAGAAACAAGAAGACACAGGAGAGACCCAGGTGGAGCGCTCTTCATTTCAGATTATAGGCTATAGACTATTCAGTTTATATGTCTTTTTCCATTGAAATTTGTAACTTCGTTGTAACTAAATTTTCCTTGAAAATCGCAACATTTTCTAAACCTTGAAAATACAAAATTAAAATGTAAGAATTTTCAAGGATTTCAAGCAGCCGTATGAACCTTCATTATTATGGAAGCTGAGGTTGATCTTCCAAAAATCCCCCAAAAACTTCCCACCCTTTGCCTGTTTATGCTCATTTACAGCGTGAAACTGACTAAAAAATGTCCCTAATGATGCTCAATGGTAGGATCAGAACAGCTGCTGGTCTGTGTGTGTGTTTATTAGAAGGTTTATTAGAAGGTTTAGGGGGACATCGTACCTGTAGAGGACTCAGGTTGCAGTAATAGTCCTGGATTATTTTTGGAGGAAGGTCCTGGAGGACGTCCTCCTTCATCCTCCTCAGGAGGAAGGGCAGCACCTGTCGGTGTAGAGCCTCCATCGCCAGCACACCTGAGAGGAAACAACCTGTTAACCACTGGACACATTCTCAGATTATTATTCTTTATTAACCCTTTGATGTTCAACATGGTCAAAAATGACCCTCATTCATCTCCACATTAACTGTATCAACAGCTAACCAACTAATGACTTGTGCCTTTCTGACATGAACTTACTCTCAAGGTAAGATAAACCTAATAAAATGGTAGGTACAGCTATCTTTCACATTTCACTTTATTCTCTTAATTAATTAAATATCTCACTTTATTCTTGTAATAAAATATTTTCAACTTTATTCTCGTAATCAATTAAATATTTACAACATTATTCTCGTCATTAATTACATTTTTAAGACTTTATGGTAATTAAATATTTGACTTTATTCTCACAGTAAATTAAATATTTTTGATTTTATTCTCGTAAATAAATATTTTCAACTTTATTCTCATAAATAAATATTTTAGATTTTATTCTCGTAAATAAATATTTTCAACTTTATTCTCGGAAATAAATATTTTCGATTTTATTCTCGGAAATAAATATTTTCAACTTTATTCTCGGAAATAAATATTTTCAACTTTATTCTCAGAAATAAATATTTTCAACTTTATTCTCATAAATAAATATTTTCAACTTTATTCTCATAAATAAATATTTTCAACTTTATTCTCGGAAATAAATATTTTCAACTTTATTCTCGGAAATATGTATCTATGCTAACTGCATTGTCCCTATCAGATAAAATAAATTAAATTAAATTAAATTAAATAAATATTTTGTGTCTTTGGGGGTCATTTTGTGTCTTTTTTTAGTAATTTTGTGTCTTTTTTTAGTAATTTTGTGTCTTTTTTTAGTAATTTTGTGTCTTTGTTGGTCATTTTGTGTCTTTTTTTGATCATTTTGTGTCTTTTTTGATCATTTTGTGTCTTTTTTTGGTCATTTTGATCCTGCCTCCAGCGGCCCCCAGGTAATTTGAGTTTGAGACCCCTGATTTAGAGTATTGAAAATTGACTGCCAAAGTGATGTAGTTTTGTCCAAACGTGTGTATGTCCTTGTTTTAATGGAAATAAGATTTATTTAAAGAATGAATCCTGTGATATTTACGTACCTGCCTCCTGTTCCCGTGAGGAGCTCTTGGCGTCCCGGCTGGCCAGGATGGGTTTACCGTAGCGAGCTGCAAACTGGCGTTCTGTTCCCAGGAAGCCCGGCATCAGGAAGTCAAACAGCGACCAGAGCTCCAGGACGTTGTTCTGGGACAGGCGGAGAGGAAAAAACATTCATGAGGCTCCGACGACTAAACACGAGGAAATAAGAAGAGTTTCCCAGCAGGCGGCGAGCGATGACTCACCTGGATCGGCGTTCCCGACAGGATGACCCGGAAGTTGGCAGCCAACTGCTTGATGGCTTTGGAAAGTTTGGTTTTCCCGTTCTTGATGACGTGACCCTCGTCGAGGATACAGTAATTAAATTTGATATTTCTAAAAAATAAAAGAGAAAATTAAGTTCACGTTAGTATGACAGCGTATTAGTGCCACATTAAGAAAAAATAATGTAATTACGGCGGTGGATAACGGGATCGGTCCCATCTGAGGCTGTTCATCACACAAAACAGCATTTTTATATTCCTTCTGCGGAAAAGATGCAACTTCTTGCATATTCTTTTTAAAGTCCTTACTTACGATAATGTGATGCTGATGTGCCAAAAGATTTATTTAGTATCCCCTTGTTTGTGAAACCATCTTAAAGTACATTTCTACAAACGGCTCATTTTAACAACTCTCCGCTTCTAATTTATTAAATACTTTCAACTTTATTGTTGTAATTAATTTAATATTTGACTTTATTCTTGTAATTAAATATTTTCGACTTTATTCTCGTAATTAAATATTTACGACTTTATTCTCTTAATTAAATATTTTCGACTTTATTCTTGTAAAAAAAAATTTCGACTTTATTCTCGTAATTAATTTAATGTTTTCAACTTTATTCTCGTAATTAAATATTATCAACTTTGTTCTCGTAAATAAATATTTTCAACTTTATTCTCGTAAATAAATATTTTCAACTTTATTCTCGTAAATAAATATTTTCAACTTTATTCTCGTAAATGAATATTTTCAACTTTATTCTCGTAAATGAATATTTTCAACTTTATTCTCGTAAATGAATATTTTCAACTTTATTCTCGTAAATATTTTCGACTTTATTCTCGTAAATAAATATTTTCAACTTTATTCTCGTAAATAAATATTTTCAACGTCATTCTCGTAATTAAATATTTTCAACTTTTTTCTCGTAATTAAATATTTTCAACTTTATTCTCGTAAATAAATATTTGACTTTATTGTTGCAATTAAAAATCAAATATTTGACTTTATTCTCATAATTAATTAAACATTTTCCACTTAATTCTCATAATTCCATATTTACGACTTATTCTCAGAATTAATTAAATATTTGACTTTATTCTTGTAATTAATTCAATTTAATCTTGAAATAAAAAAAAATAAAAAAAGTCTAAATGTGGCCCTAATACTCTGTCGTACCACTAAAACAGAAAGCTATTAGATATTAGAGTTGGAAGGAAACTCACCTAAAAAAGTCGATGTCGTTCCGTACGACATCGTAGGAGGCGACTATCAGATTGTGTTTTTTCACTTGATGCTGCAACCTGAAACAGAAAACGTTTCTCGATGTAACTTCCTGTATGCCGAGCCAGAATGATAATACTTTGTTCTCTTGATAAACTTTATTCTGCTGTAACTTATTCAGCTTTAGGAAGAGGACATAAATCATCCCAGCATGCTGACAGCAGTGCTGATAAGGTCTGACTGAGCTTGTTACCTCATGCGTTCGGTGGGCGGCCCGGTGTAGTGCAGCGGGTGGAGGAACTCTTTGCTGCAGAACTTGTTCACTTCATCCACCCAGTGGCCCGTCAGAGTGGGAGGACACACCACCAGAGAGGGCAGCGGGCTGCTGTCGGCCGCCTTCGTCCTGGAGTATTCCTGAGTCCTGGAGAGAGAGACATCAGACAGACAGACAGACAGACAGACAGACAGACAGACAGACAGAAGGCTGAGTCACGCTTCAGAACCATTCAAACATCAGAGAATGAATCAGAGAATGAGTGGATCAGAATGATATCAAACAACTGGATCAGAAGTGGAAGTGTTGATGTTAAACCTGCTTTGTCATTGTGGTCATTAATAACAGAAAATTATACAACAACTTTTCACATTCCAGGGTCTCTGCAGGTTTCCGCAAGTCAAATTTAAGACTATAATGTATGCAATTTAAGACCCATTTCACATCCGTACTGGCAAAAAAAAAGAAAAAACAACTTTTAGTAAAATAAAAGCCGGCCTCTTTTATAAGCCGGGTGTCTTACTGGTGTTATGTCAAAGTCTGTTCCCTGTCGATTGTTTATTGTGTTTATTTATTTTCTGCACTACCTCAGACCTGAAGCTTGTTATCATAGTTGCAGTTTCTTTTTGCACAACTGTTTTTATTATAAATATTTAACCTGTGGTTCTGTTCATTTTTACATGTTGCATTTTTCCTGTTAATAAAAATATTTCTGTTACATTTTGGGGTCTTTGTTTTTATCCTGGTGGTATTAAAATGGTATCGAGTATCAAATATTTTCCTGAGTATCGGTATCGAGTTGAAAATTTTAGTATCGTGACAACCCTATTTACTAGTGAAGTTTTTTATTGTCCCCTCTAAACGGAGTAATTTTGAATAGAATTTGAATATATTGCGTGGAGTGACAGATGAGGAGAGTCTGTGTGTGCTGTGAAGTTGAATGTGAACAATAATAATAATAATAATAATAATAATAATAATAATAAGAGTGATGTGCTGTGTGGTACCTGAGGTAGTGATCTCCTGCCAGGATGCAGATGGACTGCAGCGTCTTGCCGAGGCCCATGTCGTCACACAGGATCCCGTGCAGCTTGTATTTGTTGAGGAAGGAGAGCCAGTTCACTCCGTCCTGCAGGACGACAGAGACAAAAACACTCAAATCTGCCCTTTGACCCATTTAAGGCGGGAAAGCATTATCCCATTTCTACCATTAAAACCTGTTGGGCCGCTGTTGAGTTATTCTACCATTAAAGCTGAAAGCGGATACGTCGTTTTGTAGTATTTGCAGTTTTTTCCCCCACCTATTTTGGGTCTCTTAGCCAATGAAATGCATCAGAATACATGTGGGAGTGTCGCAATGCATCATGGGACTTTTCCAGAACTTTGAAATCATCACCAAAAAAAAGACAAAAAATGACCAAAAAAAAAGACACAAAAAGACACAAAACGACTAAAAAAAAAAGACCAAAAAAGAAACAAAAAGACCACAAAAAGACACAAAACAAATTAAAAAAAAGACCAAAAAAGACACAAAATGACCACAAAGACACAAAGCGACTAAAAAAAGACACAAAATGACCAAAAAAAGACACAAAACGACACAAAAAAAAGACCAAAGACACAAAATGACCACAAAAAGACACAAAACGACTAAAAAAAACAAACAAAATGACCAAAAAAAGACACAAAATTACCACAAAAAGATACAAAAAAGACACAAAAAGAGAATCCATGTGGGAGTGCCCCAATGCATCATGGGACTTTTCCAGAACTTATAAATCATGGTGAAGTCGACTATAGCGGAGGAGCTCAGATATAACAGCTATAAGCTCTCAGATACTTTATGAATTTCATTTCTATCTGCTACAGAGGCTGAAAAATCTATTATTTAGTAGAAGAGTTAACACTTCTGTTGGATTTACAGAAGAACTTCAGGTTTTAGGGGCTGATTTTAAAATCACCAATCAGAGGTTTTACAGGCAGTTTTTGCAGGCGTTTTAGGACTAAATGGGTTAAAATTAACACACAAAAAACTACATTTTCCACTCAGGAACTGAAGGCTGAATGTTTGGGGACATGGCAGCAACGTGTTGACCAACTGTAGAAACAACGGTTGCAGCATTAAACTGGTTTCTGCTCCATTAAAGAGACGGATGGCTGCTCTCAGCCAGAAAACACCATTTCTAGAAGGAACCTGCACACAAACCATCTCCACCCGACCGCTTTAAATTCATCCTGTCAAAGAAAACCATTTCTTGTCAGTGGCTGTTGTTTTAAATTGCCAGCCTGCAGCATCTAAAGCAGAAACCTCCTCCCTTAAATCTGGAGAACAATGATCAGACTGAAGGTGAAGAGCAGCTCAGGCAGTAAAACACTCAGTGTTCTGGGAGTTGTTTAACTGTGGAAAAACACAGTTCAGGCATCATTTATCTGCTGCAGTGGAGAAAAAAACACACCTGCTGGTACTTTCGGAGCTCGGCCTTAATGGGCACGGGGATCTTGTAGTTCTCCAGTTTCCTGCCGTCTAGCAGCTGCTCCAGGAAGTGGCGTTCTCGGGCCTTCTGGCGGATCAGGTCAGCCGACATCGCTGGAGGGTCGGGGATACCCGCCTGGGGGCAACAGGGGAAGTTTGAGAAGCAGAACACTGGATAACAATAATAATAATAATAATAATAATAAGATAATAACAGAAGTCGGCCTGGGCGATTATATGATCGTGATAAATTTCAGGTCGATTACAGTGATCAGCTGTGAGAATATATTACATTTAATTTGGTTTTGGACGATATAAAATTTGCTATATGGCCCAGACCTACACAGAGGTTCTTAAACATTCTAAAAAAAGCTTGAGTTTTCTATTGTGTGTTGGTGGTCGTACCTCGAGCGGCAGCAGGCGGATGAGCGTAGCGAAGCACTGCGTGGCCATGAAGCGGATGCTGTCGCTGGGGTCGCTCATACGGCCGAGCACCGGCACCACCAGCAGCACGATGTACGGCACGATGTCCACATCCAGCTGCTCCATCACACCTGCAGACGCTAGTCAAGGACCGTTACCAGGCAGAGGTAACATCAACTATTACTAGCTCTAACTACTCTAAAATGCAGGGTTGGTACACTTCAGCAGTGGTCAAATTTGATCATTATTTTAAAGACTTTCCAGGTAAATGTTCAGTCTTTTCCAGTATCTTCACCTGTTGTAAACTGCATGTTTTAGATGAGTTCTTACAGACTAAAAGGGGAGATTTCACTGAACCAAACCAACAGAGATGGTGTTACACTGTTAGGAGGAACGCTCTTCATTTCAGATAGATTCTCATTATTTATTACATTAACATGTGATTATCTATAGTCTATAGATCAGGTCCCTTTATTGCTCCAGCTGGAGCTTTGTTTCACTTGTTTCTATGACGACGTTAACAAAAAGAAAGGCCGTGTTGTAATTTTGTGTGTTTTTTTTTAGTAATTGTGTCTTTTTTTGGTAATTGTCTATTTTTCTAATAATTTTGTGTCTTTTTTAGTAATTGTGTACTTTTGCATCATTGTGTGTCTTTTAAAAAAAAGTAATTTAGTGTTTTTTCAGTCATTTTGGGTCTTTTTTTGGTCATTTTGTGTCTTTTTTTGTAATTTTGTGTCTTTTTAATATAATTTAGTTTTCTTCTGTCATTTTGTCTTTTTTTTTTAGTAATTTTGTGTCTTTTTTATGTAATTTAGTTTTTTTCTGTCATTTCTAGTAATTTTGTGTGTTTTTTGGTAATTGTGTATTTTTCTAATAATTTTGGGTCTTTTTTAGTAATTGTGTATTTTTGCGTCATTTTGTGTCTTTTTTTAAAGTAATTTAGTGTTTTTTCAGTCATTTTGTGTCCTTTTTTAGTAATTCTTTGTCTTTTTAATATAATTTAGTTTTCTTCTGTCATTTTGTGTCTTTTTTTTTGTAATTTTGTCTCTTTTTTTGGTCATTTTGATACTGCCTCCAGCGCCCCCAGGTAATAAGTTTGAGACCCCTGCTCTAAACGGATGTTGTCAGATTGAAGAGAAATACAGTAAGAATTTCAAGCATTTACAAGCACTTTATCCAAAATCCTTGAAGCACTTTCTAAACCTTGAAAACACAACATTTAAATTCAAGCATTTTCAAGGATTTCAAGCAGCCGTACCAACCCTGAAAACAGCATTATTGCATCTCTATGAACAAATGAGAGAATTAATTGTGTCCTGAAGGATACAGGCCAGAGCCTCGATGGCTCCCTCCTGCTTGGTGCAGTCGTCGATAGCAGCCAGCCAGGGCAGGACGCGCTCCAGGAAGCTGTTCATGGTCTCCAGCATGGCGATCTTACTGAGCACGCCCACGCAGCGCGCTGCCATGTGGCGCACCGCCGTGTACGGGTGCTGCAGGCAGGTGAACAGGTGGGGGATGTGCTCCAGTAACTAGAGAGAAGACAGAAAAGGAGACGCAATTCAGTTATTTGCTTGTATTATAGAAGCTGGTTTAAGATGCTTTAATTAACTTAATTAACAGTGGCGAAACCAAGCATTTATTGAGAGTTTGTACATTACAGTAGCTGGTTTTATGACTACGGGCAGCAGCTTACACTCCTGTTATATTTGTTTCTCAGAAAAAATGTTTGTGGATCAATTTGACTAAGAGCATTGAATACATATTGTCTTTGACCTTTTATAACATATACCATCTAAAGTCACTGTTTAATATGAAATTATAATCTAGTGGACTCATTTTAAAGGTTATTTCTAACATTTTTAGACACTGTGAGCAAAATTCATTCAGTTCTTTTTTAAGTTTATTAAATAGTTTATTAAATATTTATCATATAAGTGTGGGGGAAACCATGACATTTTTATCTGGATGCATTACGGTAATGAATTTGTGAATCAAACATGTTTAAAAATATAGAAAATATTATTTTAACACAAAACAATGAATTGTGCCTCATTATGGCTATATTGTTAATTCATATAAAAGTGAAATATATATAGTTTAATAAAGTATGTCCTTATAATCTTCACAGACATAGCTTAGACTGAAATCATTCGTCCCCCTTGCACTAAGACTTTTAAATTCTTCATAGGGTTTTTATTTTATTTTTATCTATTTATTTATTTATTTTCCAATGTGTCCATTCTAAGCTCCATGTTGTCTGATGTGTGTTGTGTCGACTATTTATGCATTGACTATTTGTTGGTGGCCATGTGGGCCGTATGAACCACGACAACCTGCTGCTCAAAATGAATTGCCCCTTGTGGGATTAATAAAGTTGTTTGAATTTGAATCACCCAGACCCATAAGTCACTTGGATACAAGTGGTCTAAAAACCTTAAAAATCCCCTCCAAGTCTTTCCTTCAGTAAACAGCATAGATAAACATTATTAGAGCAGAGCAGCTTCAGCGTTCTCACCAGGGGTTTGAGTTCAGCAGCCATGGCTCCAGCCATGACTTCCAGCACCTGAAGGGAGTTGACCAGATCCTGAGCTGCAGCGTCCCCTCTCTCCAGCTGGACCTGCCTATCTGAAACACAGCAGACACAAAGTCACTCAGGGTCCGGGCTACATACCAAGGTTATTACACTTCACCAGAACTAACAACATAACCAAAACTAGAATAAAAAAAAAAAAAAAAAAAACGACATCAGATTCATCATTCAACATACCAATGCACTGATTTTCCGTCACCACGGTCCTCAGAGGTCCCACTGTGTTGTCCCATAAATACGGCAAAGACTTGGTGAAGTCTGCTCCGAAGTGCCTAGCAACGGTTGTCAGGGAGAACTCTGCTCCTCTTCTCTGGATGAGAAACGGCTTCTTGCTCTAAAGAGGAATATATGTTCGAAAAAGTAAGGACAACGAGTCATTCCTACGAGCTAAATGTGAGGAAAATATCCTCTAGTGGATCTCTGTACCTCGTCGTTGTCGGTGCTGATGGTGCTGCCTGGAGGAAGCTCGGTGCTGGGGGTCTTTGGGGCTTTGGGGGCCGGGCCCCTCTTACTGGTGATGGCGAACGCTGCCCTTTGGTGGCGGTACAGAGTGATGATGCCTCGGGTTTTGTTCACCATGTGTTGGATGCAATCTTTCTCCAAGACACTTCCTGATAGCAAGGAGGAGGAAAGAAGAGAATGAAATGCATCAGAATACATGTGGGAGTGTCGCAATGCATCATGGGACTTTTCCAGAACTGAAATCATGGCGGAAGACAACTATAGCTCAGATATAACAGCTATAAGCTCTCAAATACTTTTTTAGAATTTCATTTCTATCTGCTCGATAGATAAATCGATTATTTAGTCAGCGTTGACATCGGCGCCCAGAGGTTTTCCAGGCATATTTTTTCAGGCATTTTAGGCCTTAATGGGTTAAATGCTTGGGTTATTCTCATGAAAACGTTAAAGTATCATGGCATTAATTACTTTAAATATAAAACATTGAAATTACATTTTGTTATATAAATAAATGTAAAGTTAAGATTTTTTAAGGACTTGTTTTGGGAAAAACAGTCATTGGTAAAATTATTAGACCACCTTGTTTCCTTCAATTTCTTGTTCATTTTAATGCCTGGTACAACTAAAGGTACATTTGTTTGGACAAATATAATGATAACATCAAAAATAGCTAATAAGAGTTTAATTTAAGAGCTGATATCTAGACATTTTCCATGTTTTTCTTGATAATGACCAAAATCATCATGGAAAATGTCTAGACAAATTTTTTTTTTAGCCCATTAACGAACGTTGCAAATATTCCACTCAAGCAATTGTACCACATGTTGTGTGTAATTGCATGTATATGAACAAATAGGTATGTGCATATATTGTTTCTATGTTTCTGTCCTCTCCTGACCTCATCTTCCCAATGTTTGTCTATATGTATGTTTGTGAAATGTGTGAAACATTAGAGTGATGATTTTATGATTTTATGTTTTGTTTTTATTTGTATACATGCATATTTCGTTTTGTGCGGGCAGTACATTTTACAATTTATTTTATTTATTTTTATCCCATTTTTAATTTATTTTATCTTATGTAGTAAATAATAGAACAGTAAAATGCAATCTCTTTGTATTGTGTTATGTATTTATTGTTTGTGCAGCACTTTGGAAACCTTGTGTTTGCTAAAATTGTGCTATATAAATAAAGTGGATTGGATTAAACCTTAAAAAAATTTTTTTCATGACTATTGACATTGTAAATTCATCAAAACTATTAACCCACTGAGGCCTGAAAAACCGCTGGACGATTTTAAAATAAGCCTCTTTTCTGGAAATTCTGGAAAAATTCTGGGAAAAAAAGTGTGAACTCTTCTACTAAATAATAGATTTTTCAGCCTCTGTAGCAGATAGAAATGAAATTCAAAAAGTATTTGAGAGCTTATACAAATACTACAAAACTACGTAAACGCTTTCCAGGCTTCAATGGGTTAATGAACACATGTGGAATTATGTACTTAACAAAAAAAGTGTGAAATAACTGAAAACATGTCTTATATTCTAGTAAGCAAAGGGTGGTTACTTTGAGGAATCTAAAATACAAGACATGTTTTCAGTTATTTCACACTTTTTTTGTTAAGTACATAATTCCACATGTGTTCATTCATAGTTTTGATGCCTTCAGTGAGAATCTACAATGTAAATAGTCATGAAAATAAAGAAAACACATTGAATGAGAAGGTGTGTCCAAACTTTTAGCCTGTACTGTATATATATTCCCAAACGTCTCCTATTCCTACCTTTGGCGTGTTCGTGTGCGGGCGGCACGGGGCAGGCGGAGGACGGCGTGACGGCGGAGTCGACGCAGGCGGAGGCGCAGAGGTTCTTGATGATTTTGGGGTTGGGGCACGGCGAGCGCCCGGCACACTGCTGCAGCAGCTTAGCGATGAAGGAAGCGGCGTAGCCCTGAATCAGCGTGTTCTCCTCCCTCTTGACGGTCTCCATCAGCGGGCGGACCAGCGGGTTGAGCTTCTCCGGCAGCGCCTGCAGGTTGATGACTGCGCAGGCGGTCACCATGTGGACGCGCAGGTGCAGCTGCTGCCACTCGGCGTTGGTCTCCGTCACCGTGGCGACGGCCTGCTGCCGCTTGCTGTCCAGCGCCTGCCACTGGCTGGACTTCATGTTCTGGCCCGCCGAGCACTCAGAGAAGATGGTGGTTACCTAGGCAACGGGAGGAGGAGACACAACGGGAGTGAGTGACACGGGAGAGATCTGTTACATCAGCTGTTCTCAACCTTGGGGTCGGGACCCCAATTGGGGTCGCAAGATGATTTCTGGGGGTCGCCAAATCATTTAGGAAGTCAGCTCTGTCTCCACTGTGTTAAAGTGTTCATGTGTTTTAGTCTTTTTGGTCATTTTGTGGGTTTTTTTAGTCATTTTGTGGAGTTTTTTAGTCAATTTGTGTCTTTTTTTTTTTAAATCATTTTGTTTCCTTTTTTTGGTCATTTTGTGGGTTTTTTTAGTCATTTTGTGGGGTTTTTTTTAGTCATTTTGTGTCTTTTTTTGTGGGTTTTTCATAATTTTGTGTCTTTTTTGATCATTTTGTGGTCAATTTGTGTCTTTTTTTGGTCATTTTGTCTTTTTTGGTCATTTTGTGTCTTTTTTTGGTCATTTTGTGTCTTTTTTTGGTCATTTTGTGTCTTTTTTTTTGGTCATTTTGTGTCTTTTTTGATCATTTTGTTTCCTTTTTTGGTCATTTTGTGTTTTTTGGGTGATCTGAACTGTGCGTGTGAGATTGTGTTCAGTGAGTGGGGGTCGCGGACAACATGGATGTTAAATTGGGGGTCGCGACTCAAAAAGGTTGAGAACTACTGTGTTACAGAGTGTTGACCTTCTGAATCTGAGGCTCAGCTGGGCACCGAACCATTACAGAAGCTGTCAGCTGAGGAAATAAAGACTGAAAACAGATTACAGCTGATGAAAAGAGATGAAAAAAAAAGGTTGATGATTAAAAGGTGCTCTGATTGATGGGCAACAGATCTTTACTGGAAGATATTTGCTCTGAATAGTTTGATCAGATGAAGCCAACATGAGAAAATTCTTCTCAAAAATCCTCATCAGAGCCAAATACCTTGAAATTTCAACCATCAGTTTTGTGGCCATAACTTATTATTTTACGTAGGAATGGAAGAAACCTGTCAACATTCAATTAATCGCTATGTTTTATACATACTCCAGTATGTATATATACATGGTATAATATGGTAACAAGGAAATGGCTTAAGTCAGACAGCCCATCTAGGAGATTATCATGGAGATTGTACATTGCTCCTAAACGCCCTTCTTTTGCTTATTATGTAACTTTCATTATATTTTAAATTTCTAATCCATTTTATTACTTGCTGTAGATGAGACACCCCCAAATTCTGTTTGTTTCTGTTTAAAACTAGATAAAAATCTGAAATATGGATCACAATTATCATCACAGTTATCTTAATGGTGATGACTGCTGTAATGTGCTATTGAAATGTGATTCCTAATAAAGACAACTTGTTAAAAAAAAAAAAAAGATAAGAAGGATCTCTTTACAGTAAAGTGTTGGACTATCTTGGAACCAGAAATGAAAGACCTAATAAGGACTTTTGAGATAATTGCTGTGGACGGGTTTTGGATTTGCTACATATTTTATACTATCTGTATGTGTACCGTGCTGGACTGTTATATTTCTGAAAATGTTCAATAAAAAGAATGTTAAAATGCTATTCGGTGCATCCCTAATAATTACAGAAAATATTCCCTCATGGCGGCCATCACAAAGTGTTGGTTTCAGAAGGATCGCCATCAGTGGACAGTTTTATAAACATTGTAAATCAGTTACACTATATGGAACAGACTACTTATAACCTGAGGCTACATAAGACTGTGGGGGAAAGACATTTGGGAAAAATAGACCTTTTTTTTAGTCCATTAACGAACGTTGCAAATATTCCACTCAAGCAATTGTACCACATGCTGCGTGTAATTGCATGTATATGAACAAAAAAAAAAAAAAGTAAAAAAAGTTTCTGTTTTATCCAACAAATAGTGGGAGCATAATGCAGCTGCACCCACCAGCTCGTTGGCCTGGTCGATGGTGAAAACGCTGCAGTTGAGGCGTTCCTGCAGGTCGATGTTAGCTTCAGCCAGCAGAGCGATCAGCTGCTTGCACTCGTTCTGCATGCGGGTGAACGGGATGGCGATCTCATCGTAGTACAGCTGCTCCGACAGGATGGCCAGCAGACGAGGCTGCACCATGGACGACACCACCTGACAGTCCTGAGAGACAAGACGTTGGGAGAAGTTAACACGTGGATTCATTTCTAACACTTTGGACAACATTGGTGGAAATGTTCCTACGGTGGAGGCTCAGGGCAGGTTCACAACATTTACCATTTAAACTTCAAACCACAAGATTTTGTCCTCAAATCTCTTGTTTTGTCCACAAACTAAAGAGATATTCAGTTTATTGCCATAAAGGAACAAAGAAACCAGAAATATTCACATTGAAGAAGCTGAAATCAGAGAATTTGGACTTATTGTCTTTAAAAAACTGCTCAAAGCAATCATTAAATTATTAAAATCGTTGACGATTAATTTAATAATCGATTATTGTTCGATTAATTGAATAATTGTTGCAGCTCTTGATGTTACACACGCCCTTATTCTTGCGATCTATTAATCAAATTTAAAAGAATTAAATTACTTTATTTATCCCCGAGGGGAAATTCAGTTAGTCTGGTAACTGAAGAATGAGACTTAGTCTTCAGGACTTGTACATGTAATTACTTAATTTTAAAAAAATAAATTAATTTTTCTTAGTATTTCTACATTTACACATTTTGTCAATATTGAGCAGAACATATTCTAAATACAGCCTTTTTTTTTCAAAAGTTTTGACAAATTATGTAAAAATGTGTTATATATGTGGTATATATTTTTTCTCATTTTAGTTTACATTTATTTATTTTTTTATTTTTATTTTCCTGAATATAATCAGATTTTTATGGGAAAAAAATGACTGGTTACACCAACTGCAATCAAATCACAGAATTTGGACTTATTGTCTTTAAAAAACTGCTCAAAGCAATTATTCAATTATCAAAATCGTCGACGATTAATTTCATAATCGATTAATCGAATAATTGTTGCAGCTCTAGATGTTACACACGCTTTTATTCTAGCGATCTATAAATCAAATTAAAAAAAATAAATTACTTTATTTATCCCCAAGGGGAAATTCAGCTAGTCTGGTAACTCAAATTAACTAAAAAAACAAATAACTAAATGGTAGAAACAACATCTTATCCCACCGTCACTATTGTGACCCAACATAAAACACACTTTTTTACCTATTTTTCCATGAAAGTGTTTTAAAGTAATGGTTGATTATTTTAAAGGAGTACTAATGACACATGATTTGGATATTTTCATGTCTGGGAAAAATGTGGGATTAAATATAAATTAAATTCTGATTCACTCAAGTGGACATTCAACTCTGACATTATATTGTGTTTACTTTGTTTTGACATGTCATAGTTTGTGTCAAATTTTTATTTATTTACCTTTTATTATTATCATCATTATTATTATTTGTGTATGTATGTTATTTGTTACTCTGAAAAAATATTTTGGGGAAAAAAAAACAACAAAATAAAAACAAAACATGTATTCAACCTCAAAATGCCCTTTTCTGTTGTGCTCGAGCTACAAAAAAAGTGTCGGCGTGATAAACAACTCTTCGTCTGAGCTCTCTCACCTTCTGCAGCGCGGCCCACTCACAGAGCACCAGCGCCACGGCGATGCGCTGCAGGGCGGACTTGGAGTTGAGGTGGAAGAGCAGCAGCTGACCCAGAGACTCGGCTGGGCGGATCTCCTGAGACGCAGCGTTGAGCTGAGGGTCACAGATACTCCGACACAGAGCCCCCAGCAACCTGAGACACACAAACAATCACACTGGTAGAAAACTCAGCTGGAAACTCAGGTTTCTATATTTATTTATTTAGATTTAGGCTACGTTTGCACGAGGACGGTTTAAACAGAAGACGCTAAAGTGGCGTCTCGTCTTCACTTTTTATTCCTGGTTTAGACGAGCGTTTTCAGGAGGAAATCTGCTGATACGGTGATCTAAAGTGTGTGAATGTGATTGTGTGCAGCCAGGCGGCATCACTTAAAGCCATAAGAGCATCTTTGGGCATGCAGAAGTTTTCACGCCACATATTTTCATCAGCTACTCCTTCCACAAAGTTCTCCTCCATCACTAGATCTCCCAGGTCTCGTTCACAGCCGTCTGGCTCCTCCCACCAATCGCTGCATCCAGAATGTGATGGAGGTAATTCCAGATCCTTCTCTGTTCACTAATACTATCTGTACATATCCTGGACATTTGGTGGAAAGACTCCTGTAAGTTTATTAGAGCTGCCAGAGCAGCTTGAAGGTCCCACCATGGAAATAATCCCACGTTTCTTTATTTCCTGTCCTGGAGCATGTATGTGACGTAAACACATACGTGACGTGAGCAGATCAGATCAGAGTTTTGTGTCTTGTCAGTGTAGACGACACGCTACGGAGGAGAGGATTACACTTTTACACTTTGGAGGCTGGTTTCAGATTTTTGCGTTTTTAAGCCCCAAAACGCCGTCACCGTCTAAACGAAAGGCACTTCACATAAAATATTTTGTCGTTTTTACCCGCGAGCGTCCTCGTGTGAACGGGGCCCAAGTCTCCTGGAGGTCGGGGCTGGAAATGTTTTCTTTCCAATGCAAGAATATAAACTAACCTGGCAGCCAGGAGGCGAGAACGAACCACCACGTAGTCTCTGGTCACCGAGTCGTCCGTCACCGTCTCAGCGCCAGCGATGTACTCCTGAACCGTTTCCTTCACCTGGTTGGTCCCGAGGCGAGCCTTCGCACCGGCCTTATCCTGCTGCAGCAACACAAATTATCATTTATTAGATGAACAAAAATGTCGTGAGTCTAACAAATCGCTGACGAAAGTTGATTTGTTACAGCAAAAGTAGTAACAATTAGTTTTACTCTATATATATATATATATATATATATATATATATATATATATATATATATATATATATATGGTTCAGTGACTAATAAGGGTTGGCAAGATGTCAAATGGTGTAACCACAAAAAATGATCAATATTAATCTACCTACATTGTATTTAAGTGGACTTATGCATGTAATTACTTAATTAAAAAAAATTTTTTTTTTTGTATTTCTACATTTTACACCTTTAGTGTAGAGCAGAACATATTCTAAATATAGCCATTTTTTTCAAAAGTTTTGACAAATTTTGTAAAAATTTGTTATATATGGATTGTATTTTTTCTAATTTTAGTTCACATTTATTTCCCTGTATATAATCAGACGTTAATGGGAAAAAAATAACTGTTTACACCAATTGACACTAGGTTAGATCACGACATTGACCCTTATGTCATTTTGTTCAGTGTTTATTTGTTTTCCCCCGGATCCCCAAGATCTAAAAATATAACATTCAGCTGATAAAAGACCATTGCATTTATGTTTTTGTGTGTGGTTTTACTATATTTCTGTAAAATTAAATTTCTGCTTTATTTCTTCCTTTGTCTTCAGGGTTATATAACTTTTTGCACATTCATGTGACATATGACAGAAGCCATAAATATATTCTGGTAGCACTGTTAGTCCTGAAGAAAAATAGTGTATATTACTTTATTCTGCATCAAAGGGTTGAAGAAATACATGCATTTAACACACAAAAACAGGCGGAAATAAACAGGAAGAATTGGCGTAGACTCCCTCCGGTTAACTCCACATATTTCATGTTAACAGATTAAGTAACAAGCACTTTGTTGTAATCAGTTTGCTATATGCAAATGAGAGCTGTTCCTATTATTTTTCTTTTGAGTTCAGATTATTCAGTTACTTGTTGGCTTGAATGCAGTTTCTGGTATATTTTTATTTCCTCCCTCAGACAGAACCGGCCAGCGCTGGAGGATTTCTCTCCGTTACCTTCACGCTGTCTGATATTCTGTCGCCTAGCAACCGCAGCAAGGTACGAGACGCCTTTAAGGCAGAAACATTATTTGCATGAACTTGTTGAGATCATTTTTAACAGAAAAACATTTTAAGCCTCATCGTTTTAGTACAGTTATTTACATATTTGGAAAAATTGAGCTAATAATAATCAATAATAATAATCCAATAATATATTTAGAATATATAAAACAATCTGAGTGGGTCCATTCTGCATAACAATTACTTTTACTTTTGATACTTTAAGTACATTTTGATGCTGATACTTTTGTACTTTTACGTCAGTAAGTTTTGAATGCAGGACTTTTACTGTAGTGGAGTAATTTCACTGTGTTGTATTAGTATTTTTACTAGAAATAAGGGACCTGAAAACCTTTTCCACCATCTAAAATCATCAATAAATGCAGAAGATGAGCAGAGAACAGAACTAATAATTTATCCAGTAATGAAGCGTCCCACCTTGCAGCGGGCCTTGACCTCCAGCAGCATGTTGAGGTCTATGGGGATGTGGGAGGCCTGCATCATGAGGCAGAGCCAGGCTCCCATCCAGGGACAGCTGGCTGCCACCACGTACTGCTGAGGGGCCTGAGACAGCAGCTCCATCCACACCTGCACCGCAGAAAACAAGATAAGGAGAAAGTCAAAAGGAAATCCACAGAGCCAAGCAGTGTATCAGTGTTACTCAGATGTTTATCAGGGGCTAGAACTAGAAATTATCTAAGAAAATTATTGGTGGACTATACAGGTAAATGGCCACACAACGAATAATATAAAGACAAAATGGGAAACAGAACTAGGAATTGTTATCTCTTCTGAGATTGGACTAATATTACCACCACAGCCTCACAACAGTGGAGGGATTTTTCTTGGAAAAATTGTGTTAGATTTTTTATAACACCAAAACAAAAGTCCAAACCTTCAGTTTAAGACTTCAAAAGGACAAAGGAGATACTTCTTGGAGAAAGTGGGACAATTATATGCAAAGAGGAAACAACCTGTCTTGTATTTGAAACTATTTGTTAAATGATTGTAGCAACAACACTATGATAGCCTGCATTAATCTATTCATATCCCTGTTCTGGTCCTTTCCTTTGCTGCTGTTATTATTTTTAACGTCTGTTTTGCATAATTGGCAACGGGCTTATCTATTGTAATGACGTTTTAGTCATTTAATTTAGAGTTTAATGTATGGTATGTGTGTGAAAACTTGGAAAAAATCAAGTTAAAGAAAAAAAAGGAAATCCATACAGAAGGAAAGAAACGTGTAACTTGTGGACGAATGTTCCTTCTTGTTTTTGTTGATTTCTAAAGTCAAACTTCACCCGGCTGAGTCACATCACCCTGGAGATGAAGTGTGGGTGATGAACAAACCTTTTGAATCAGTTCCAGGATTTCCTCGTTGCTCTCCAGGATGCAGGACTGGAAGATGTGCCGCAGCATATCCTGCAGGATGGGGTTGATCCACATCGCACAGCTCTGAAGGAACACAAAACACTGTTAAAGCACGACACGCAGCATTCAACCTGAACTAAGAGCTTCAAGGCAACGCAAGGCCCATTTATATAGCAGCTTTCAACAACAGGACACCTCAAAGTGCTTTACACAGAACATTAACAGCATTTAAAAGAGACATATGAGATTTTATAAGTCAACTGTACCTCGTCTGCTTTAGACAGCAGAGTGAACAGAGTTTCCAGCGCTGCTCGTCTCACTGATGATATCGTGTGTCTCAGGAACGGCCAGACCCTCGGGACCAGGACTGTTAATGACTGCTGCATGCTGCAGGGACAGAAAGGAGCCAGAGAGGGTCATACAAGAACAGAAACTCAACACAAAGTCTTGTTATACACCTATACTCCGCCTGAACTTAAAGAGTCAGTGCACATCCAACTGTGTTTGTAGAAAGTTTGATTCAATTCCCTCATGCGTTAGATCCTCCATTTTTTAAAATTACAACACATTGTGACAGCCAGCCTGCCCACGCCCTCATATCCACCCACTAGAGATGTGTGCGGCGCCGATTCGCCCTGGCGTAAATGGCGGAAGTTCTTAAATCCCCGTCTCTCTCCGTCATGGCGGATGCCGGTTACGGGTTAAATACGTCGGAGCTCCCAAGCTTAATAGGATAGAGGCAGTAGAACAGCTTAATCTTCATGCGCCTCGTTCTCCCACTAACGGCCGAAACCTACGTTACCGTGTCCCTGGATACCGGTAGTTTCCCGGAGCGGATTTCCTCTGTGGCTGGCATCTTGTCCACTGGATAAGATTCTTAAAAACTCCCGGAGCAGTTTTCCCCTTGGTTGACATATTAAAATCATGACTGACATTAATTTAAGGTACCGCATTGTTTTTCTTTTCTTCTTCGGTGGTTTTGTGTTTCTCCAGAAAAAGGGTTTCAGAGGTACAGAGGGTTTTTTTCCCCCTCTCTCTTTTTGTTCCCCATTATTGAATACCTGAACTGAAAAAAAACAAAGAAATGAACTATAAATGAATAATATGATGGACTGTTGGACTTTGCGTTGGTGAATACATTTTTCTTCAACAAAGATTGCTTTTGTGCTTTTATTGTTTGTTGAGGTTCTGGGTATTATAAAAGGAATACCCTGAGAGGTATTTATACCTTTGTGTGGTTTGTGTTGCGGGTATTAAATTGTGTGGGGTTTTACTTTCTCTAAGAGAAGGGTAAAAATTAATATAAAACCTGACTGACAAATACTCTTAAATACCAGGAGAGAGACCTGGTTGGCACCCCTTCAGTTGAACTTGTGGTATCAGTCCGTGCAACATTAAATGAATCTGAATTGTGAGGGTCATGCAAGATCATGAAAAAAACTGAACACACAAGGCCTTGTTATACACCTATCCTCCGCCTGAACTTAAAGAGTCAGTGCACATTTTTAATCGTGTGTTTGTAGAAAGTTTGCTCGGTGGTGGACAGGCCAGCCAGCCTCTTGGCACAGAATACAGAGAATTTAGAGGAGATAATTTGCCTCAATGCCAAAAGACAATCCAACCCTCAACAGGAGCTTCTTGTGAAAGAGAAGATATGCTAAAGCCATCACACCTTATATGTAAAACTGCATTCAGCATATAAAACAATCTAAAGTAATCTAATCTTCTGTGTTCTACAATCTGCATCCCAGTTCCAAAGGAGTGATGATGAAGCATGAAATTCAAAATTCAGAGCATGCATTCACAAAAAACCCAACAGATTTATCAGTCTCTGTACAGCGTTCATTGAATAAATGTCAAAAAGGAATAGCAAATTATCACATTTGGTTTTTTATTAATGTTTTAGGGGGCGTCCCACCTTTTTTGGAAGCAGGGCTGTAAATCACTGCTAACTGCAGGCTTTTTACTGTAATTGAACACATTAATATGCTGCAGTAGCTGGAACAGTGGCCACTGAACTGATATATTAATCTGAAGACAAAAGATTTTTTTTTTTGTCCATTGGAGCATGAACAAAGTGCACCACCCCTGCTTTAAATAGACTGTTGCATTGCAAAGACAAAGAATGATTTTCACATTGTTTTTGAGACGTTTACTATAATTAGATTTCATTCTAAGAAAGATTACTGACAGGATCGATTAACTGCCTCGCATGCACAGTTTTATTAATTCAATTCATGGTGATTTTTCTTTGCTTTGCCTTTTATTTTGTACATATATTGTAGCTTGAAATCTGCTAAATGTGTTCAATAAAAATCTAGTCTGCAAGTATGCAATCATTTAAAAAAAACAAACACTAAGGGGATCTAGTGAGCGTTTTTTGTTAAATGGCCTTTTAGGCGATTTTAAATACTATATAAATCAAATATATTATTTATTATTATTTTGTCTCATACTTTAATGATTTAACTGTTCTTCCTCTTGATTAATATTTTTTCCTTGTTTTTTTTATTTCCTCTTTTCCCTTTTTTCTCTATTCATTTATTTTTCCAATTATTTATTTAATTATTTTTAATTTTACTATTTTATTTTTTTCTCTCTAAATTTTTCTCTATTATTTTTGGTCTATTCATGTACTGTTTCTTTGATGTTTGTTGTTGTTTTTTGGTTATTCTGAGGATTAGTTCTATGGGTGGGGGGTACAAAAAATTAAAAAAAATAAAAACAAACAAACGGTGAACTGTATATCAAGCACTGTGTTTGTGCATTCTTCATGCTTCTCACCAATAAAAAAAATTGTTTAAATGAAATAAATTGAATATCTGTGATCAATATTAATTTCTTCAAACAATAATACATTTTTTTACAATTTTTTAACTTTTTTTTTTTTTTTTTAAAGACAGGACTGACCTGCTCTGGCGGACTTGTGGGTACGTGAGCAGTGAGGACAGCAGAGTCATGATGCTGTTGGTGGAAGCAGTGAGGTCATCCAGGTCCAGAAGAGCGTCCCAGAGTGTGTTTACGATGTAGGGAACCTGAGACACACACAGAATTTAACAATAAATTAAAAAAAAACTAAATGAGCATGTAAAATATAACTATAAAAGAGACATACAGGAGCATCTCAATACATTAGAATATGATGGAAAAATAAATTTCCAGTAGTTCAAGTCAAACAGCCCCAACCAAGTATTGACTCATGTAGGTCAGTAGTTCTCAACCTTTTTGAGTCGCGACCCCCAATTTAACATGCGAGTTGTCCGTGACCCCCGCTCACTGAACACAATCTCACACGCACAGTTCAGATCATACAAAATACACAAAATGACCAAAAAGGCACAAAATGACTAAAAAAAAAAAAAAAAGACAAAATGACTAAAAAAAAAGACATAAAATGACAAAAAAAAGACAAAATGACAAAAAAAAAGACAAATTGACCAAAAAAAAGGAAACAAAATTACCAAAGACACAAAATTATCAAAAAAAGACACAAAATTATCAAAAAAAGACAAAAAATTACCAAAAAGGCACAAATTGACCACAAAATGACAAAAAAAAGACACAAAATGACAAAAAAAAAGACACAAAATTACTAAAAAAAAAGACACAAAATGACAAAAAAAAAGACATAAATTGACCAAAAAAAGGAAACAAAATTACCAAAAAAAGACACAAAATTACCAAAAAAAGACACAAAGGGGTGTTGACACCCCTGCTCTAATTTATTGAGATGGATTTGTAATTGTTAAAAATAAAAAATAAGAAAGGCACTCCTGTTGACCTCTGACCTTAGTGGGCAGTAGCTGCACCAAGCCGTCCACCACGGGGATGAGGGCTGCAGCCGCTACCGCTCTGACATCATCATCCAGGTCCTGCAGGCCCACGGTGATGGCAGGAAGCACCCGCGGCAGCAGCACGGAGATCAGGTCCTGGAAGATACAAGATCAGCATAGATGTTTAGGCATGAGAGCAGAAAGAACGGACATCTCTCCACAAGGAGCACTCACGCTTCCGGAATAAAAAATAAAAAAAATCACCACATATGTTCCAACCCCCACAGTTTATACTCCGGCCCATATGGCGCTCAGATCCAATACATTGTAGAGCGGCGCTCTGCTTATTCACCAGCTGATTATATAGACAGAGAGCAGCTGGTACCTGTCGGACGGCCAGGGCGTACTTGATGCCGAGGAGGCCTCCATGACGGACCTCCCACTGGTCTTCCTTCAGCAGCTTCAGCAGCACATCCACCGTCATGGAAACGCCCGTTTCATTCATGTAGCGGAGCGCCACGCCCAGCGTCTGGGCACACGTCTCCCTGACCGGAGCCACCACCTGGAGGGCACAGAGATATAGGATGAGGGATAAAACAGGTGTAAACATGGGAAAAAGGAGAGTTGAATTGCATGAATTTAGCTGAATAACTAGTTATATTCAGCAGTTTGCCAATACATCTGGATGATGATGGTTCAACAAGCTGGTCAGCCACCATTAGTATGACTGTCATTGTCATTCAACCCAACCCTAATGCCTATATTGCTTTTATGTATCGCTGATTGGCTGCAAGTCTTTGCCTCCTCAGACTTGGTTTTTCTGCAGAAACCCACCTCATCAGATACAAAATCTCCAAATCGGTCCAGAGCGAAGACACAGAGCAGCCGGATGACCAGGTCCTCGATCCACTCCTGATGCTGCCGCAACATCTAAAGATCATTAGATTAGATTAAGAGTCATGTTAAATTCTCGAGATGTTAAATAAAAAACCTTCCAGATGAGGTGAATGTATATATATATTTACCTGTTCTGCAGTACTCCCCACCAGCTTCCCTCCTCCTGCTCCATGGGACTTGAGGATTTCTCTAAGACCTGTGCCTGCACCGTGACGAATCTGGAAACAGACACATACAGTTTTACTTTACTACATTCATTTTCAACTTCGTCATATAAAAAGGGGTAAAAATAGAGTTTCTTTTTCAGCAGGTTTCTATTGTTTTGTTGGCAACTCCTTTAAATAGGATCGCAGATTGTGTCTTTAACTAGAGTTGTTCCGATTCCGATACCAGCATCAGAAACGGCTCCGATACTGCCACTGGAGTCCAATTTCGACTTTTAAATTCTGACTTTGCTTTTATTTTGAAGGCGGGTCTAACACTCAAACAAATGTAGCTTTCAAAATAAGAGCACATGGATGTGTTAGCAGAGTCCACCACAGAATTTACAAGAAGACTGTCAAAATAAGAGCCTTAAATAAAACGTAGAAGAGCCCTTATTCTCCTTTACAATAATTCTCTATAATATGCAATGATTAAGATGGAATAGTGGCATAAGAATGTGCGAGAGGCACCAAATTTAGGCTTTTAGGGCCCAGATTTATTTATTTAAGTTGCTGTTGCACTACTGTTTTGTATTCTGTTTTATTTAAAAATAAATGGCTTGAATCTGCTGTATTTATTCATGTTTTATAAAGGGTTTAACCTGAGCCAGGCCTTACCACAATGATAATCATATCACAGTCATGCAGGTGTAGGATGATTTTTATTTTAATAACATACTGGTATCGGATCGGTACAAGTATCAGAATCAGGAGGAAAAAATGGTATGGGAACATCTCTACCTTTAACTCAGCCCACTCCCTCAAGTTAAACTGTTTACGATCAGCTAAAATCAATCAGAATGTAATATGAAAAAGGTGAGTTTTACCTCCCATGAAGGATTGAAGAGGTCGTTGCAGAGCTCCTCACAGAAGCTCTCCAGAGGCCACTCGTGGATCTAAAGACATAGAAAGACATCAGTTAACCAAATATAACTTTTTATATTGTTATTGAAACCAAATGAAGCATTTAAACGGTTGAAGCTGAGGTATTGAATGGTTTCTGATTTACCTCCTCTAACAGACCCGAGTTATCTGGAACGTTGTCGATTAAGACTTTATGCTCTGTGGCCGGTTGATCAATAACTACGTTGGTGGTTTTCCTTCGTTTCTCTTCAGGTTCTCCCTCAAAACTGTCGTTACTAAAAGCGAGGAGAGATCAAAGAGAATCATTAGAACCACACAAACTTTAACCCAGAAGAACCCAAATTTATAGGGGATATACCACAGACCAGTGGACCACATAGAACACATTTATGATTAAAAATAAAAAATAAAAATAAGAACTGGAAACAAAAAAATCCTCCAGTTTATCAAACTTTAATGAATGATATAATGAAACATTTGCAGTTAGAAAAAATAAAATTCACCCTGAGAGGTAAGATAGATACCTTTTACACAATATGGCAGCCATTTATGGATTATTATACTAAATATAACCCAGTGAAAAATTAACAAATGTACATTTTGGAAAACCTGACATCCTCCGAGTTGTATTATAATATTTAACTCTATTTTATTTGTAAACCTTATTTTTGTTTTGATATTTGATTTGACTCCACTTAGGTTTTTTTTGTTTTTTTTGTTTTTTTTAAATTTAGTTTATTGCTTTTATTTTTCTACTATCATTCTGCTCTTTCGTGTTGATTTTAAGCATGAATGAACATGTACATTCTTTATTTTTGTATGTGAACGAAAGAAAAAAAACCCAATAAAGAGAAGTTTGAAAAAAAAAAAAAATAATAATAATAATACTATCCCTTAATATCAAAGATCTGCTGATGTGACAAGTTACAATGGGTGTTTATGGTATTTATGTTTATAATATTTCTTATTTTAAAATAAAAAATAGACACATTTTCTGCTTACAAAAACACAAATTTGCCTTTTTCTCTGCATCTCCACAACATTTATCAAAATTGTGACATTAATAGTGCCGTTTAACAAATTATTTTTCAGATTTGTTTTTAACTAACAAAATAATACATCAATAATAAATAAAAACAAATAACCAAGTGCCTTTTTGTTTGCATCTCCATCACATTTATCAAAATTGTGACTTTAATTTGTTCAGGAAATCTGGTCAGAACAAGTTAAATGCAATAAAGGACAAACTATTAACAGATTAGAATTGGTAAATGGGTTTAAACTTAGCCAAGTAACAAAAAAAATAAGCTTTTTGAAATTACTTTTTCACATTTCTGTTTCCAGTCACAGCCATATTTGGAGAAGTCACTTCCTGTCAAAGTCACATGACCACCACAGGATTTAATGAGTTAAAGTGAAGCATAAAGCTGAATATGGGAGATTCTAGAAGGTTTAAAGTGTTTGTTACACGTGTCACCATAGGTTCCTATGGGTTAAAAAGGTTCCAGATCTAAAAGGTGCCCAGTAAACATAATCTGACCTCTTTTCGTTTGGGTCGAGGTCTCTGGATCTCTGTTTGGCCACCAGTTTGGCCATCCTCTTGGCTTTATTCTTCTGACGGCTGCTCATACCGGGCCGGAACTCTGAGTCGATCAGCTCGGCAGCCTGAAGGGGCTGAAACAAACAAACAAACAAACAAACAAACAAACAGGTCAATATTTAATAGAGGTGGAATCAGCAGAGGGGTTAGGGTTATGATACGATTTTAAGCATTTTCCGATATGGGGAGTGTTGCGATACATTATATTACGATTTAACTGTTTAACTGCATCTTGTGTCCACAAAATTAAATTCAATCAAGAAAAGAAAATTCTCATTCTATTTCTAATATTCAATTTAATTTAAAAAAACGCATACATACACTACCGGTCAAAAGTTTTAGAACAGCCCAATTTTTCCAGTTTTTTATTGAAATTCAAGCAGTTCAAGTCAAATGAACAGCTTGAAAGGGTCCAAAGGTAAGTGGTGAACTGCCAGAGGTAAATAAAAAAAGGTAAGCTTAACCAAAACTGGAAAATAATGTACATTTCAGAAATATACAAGTAGGCCTTTTTCAGGGAACAAGAAATGGGTTAACAACTTAACTCTATGGAGTCTTGGGCTATTTTGTCCATTTTTGAATTCTTTTCATGTCTTTGTAAGTCATTTTGTGTCTTTTTTTAGTCATTTTGTGTCTTTTTTGGTCATTTTGTGTCTTTTTTTGGTCATTTTTTGTCATTTTGTGTCTTCTGGTGTCTTTTTTTGTCATTTTGTGTCTTTTTTTGGTCATTTTGTGTCTTTTTTTGTCATTTTGTGTCTTTTTTTTGTCATTTTGTGTCTTTTTTTGGTCATTTTGTGTCTTTTTTTAGTCCTTTAGTCCAACATAAAATGTGATTTTGAATCTTTTTTTACTTTCAAAACACTATCATGCTCAATAAAGAATTTTAAATGTTGCAAATGTGCATTAATTTCAGAGTACACTGAGACATTAAACTGCATCATTTTCAATTAAATTCTGGAAAAGTTGGTGTGTTCTAAAACTTTTGACCAGTAGTGTAGGTCATCTGATGCTCTACAATCTAGAGACGTAGATATGAAGAGCAGACAGTGATTTGAGACCAAAACTAGAAAGAACAAACACCAAGGTTTGGTAGAAAAGAGGCAGAGGATGATTCACAACACGACTGTCAGGCAGAAGAGAAGACGGAAGATGAATCAGAAGGAATTTAATAAAACTTGGCAGCGCCACATCATCAGCCTCCAACACGGAGACACAACTTAGAGGCTACCTTCACTCACTGAACATCATTCTACTGAGCCAGACAAGTTAGTCACTACAGGGCAACTTAAATGCTGCAGGGGGCCTCAGTTTATCATGTTCACTACCACAGGGCCACATATAGGAGCAGCACTAACCAGATATGATGAAACTGACATTTTAAATGCGTTAACAGTGCAGTAACTTAACATATTTCATGCTCAAATGCATGTTTAACAGTATAAATAGGAATACAAAAGGTTTGAAGTAAATAAAAAATAACCACTTACTGTGATTTTTTTTTTTCAGTGCAAGAACAGCAGACCAGTAATTTTGTGCATATTTACACTGCACTTTTAAGATTTCATGCTCAAATTCATGTAGATCAGGGATGGGCAACTGGAGGCTACATGCATAAAATTACTTCAGGCAATTAATTTTTAATTTATGGGCTCCGATTGTCACTTATTTCAAATTACAAGAGCAATAAGGTGCCTTGCTGAGTAAATTATAAATAATTTTAGGTTTTTTATTTAATTTTATATTTTCCCCTGTGTGTTGTTTGCCGAAATGTGATTTATTGTGTTTTTTCTGACAATGTAATATTCAGATAATGTCAAGCTTGAATAAAGATTTTGTTAAAAAATAAAAATAAAAATTTTATATTGACTGTGCACTGATTTTTCACCCAGAGAGCTACTTTAACTGAGGAAATAAACTGTTTTAGTCAATTGCTTACTATTTATAAAATACACTTTCTAAATCACGGCAAGCAGTATTTCCTGCAATATACACCGTGTAACAAAAGGTTTCATAACGGCACATGTCAGACAGCATATACACGGATAATGATAATATCCAATATAGCCAATATGGGCCGATAATATCAGTCAACAGATATATTTATCAGGCTGTACAAAGGATACAAAGTGCATCCTCACACATCTGCTGAACCAAAAGGTAAGAGGCTTTAGGAGACCCACCACGTGGTTGCGGGAGCTGGATCCAGCGGTGGTTTTGCTCCCGTGGGCTTTCAGCCCGCTGGTCTGGCAGCTATAGTCCAGATCTTCATCGTTGAACAGCTCCTCCGTGTCCATGCCGATAGCAGCGCCCATGTCCAGACCCAGCTTCTTCTGAAGGAGCTTCCTCTGGCGCACCAGGCGTTCCTTAGGGTCCATCTCACCTGTGAAGACATCAAAGGAAACCTCTATCACCTGGAGAACAAGGCCAGTGTTGCTCACGTACACATAATCCGTGAACAAAGTGTCATTCAGGAGCTAAAAGCAGCTGGAAGGCAACATGATTAGTGCCGAAGCTGCAAATAAATACAGGGACAGCATCATGGAGAACTCTGAAATCACCTAGATCTTTCTAAATTTAGTTAACTTCTAAAGTACAGGCGTCCTTGAAGAAGAAATGAAATGAGAACACAGAGACAACAACAACAACTGGTGAAAGAACAGAATGCACGAAATAATGAAAGAGCAGCTTAAAGTAAAGTTGGTTTTAACGTTTTTCTAGCAAACACAAGTCACAACACAATCCCTTTTTTCTCAAGTCAAAGACAAACAAACTCAGCTAATCAGGAGATTTTGAGTCTGTTCTTTCTAAACAAAGTCAGAGAGAATAAAAAACAAAGCTGTCCAGTGGTCAGTGGAGAGATGTTCCAAATACCATTTTTTTCCTCCCGATTCTAATACTTGTGCTGTGGGTATCGGCCAATACCAAGTACCGATCAAGGTTATTATAGTTAACGAAAACTAACGAAATAACGAAAACTAGAATTGAAAAAACATTTTCGTTAACTGAAATATAAATAAAAACTAGAGTTTTTAAAAAAACGATAAACTGAAACTGTATTTTGTGGTTACAAAACTAACTAAAATGATAGTGAAAATGTCCTTAGTTTTCGTTTTTGTCAACTTTTTTCATTCATAATTCAGTGTTTCTATTTGAACTTGCAACACATGGTGAATATGTTTACTGAGACTGGGATGTTTACACTAGAACCACAATTCAAAACAGTTAATAACCTTATTGGGGCTGAGATGATAAACCAAAGGAAATAAAGGCAAAATGTATTATGACCTCTTTGAATCTGGCACCAACACATAGCCCATTACAAAAAAACTAAAACTAACACTAAAACTAATAAAAACTAAACTAAAACTAAGCATTTTCAAAAAATAAAAAATAAACTAAAACTAGAAAACTCACTCTAAAAACTAACTAAAACTAACTGAATTTGAAAACAAAAATTCACAACAAAATTAAAACTAAAACTAATGAAAAATCCAAAACTATTATAACCTTGGTACCGATCCGATACTAGTATGTTATTTAAAAAAATATCATCCTACACCTGCATGACTGTGATATGATTATCAATGTGGTAATATAAGGCCTGGCTCAGGTTAAACCCTTTATAAAACATGAAGAAATAGAGCAGATTCAAGCCATTTATTTTTAAATAAAACAGTAAACCAAACAGTGGTGCAACAGCAAGTTAAATAAATAAATCTGGGGGTCAATAAAAGAACATTTCTGCCCTAAAAGCCTAATTTTGGTGCCTCTCGCACATTCTAATGCCACTTTTCCATCTTAATCATTGCATATTTTAGAGAATTATTGTAAAAGGAGAATAAGGGTTCTTCTACATTTTATTTAAGGCTCTTATTTTGACAGTCTTCTTGTAAATTCTGTGGTGGAGTCTGCCAACACATCCATGTGCTCTTATTTTGAAAGCTACATGTGTTTGCTTTTATTTTGAAGGCGGGTCTAGAACTTGAAAGTTGAAATTGGACTCCAGTGGCAGTATCGGAGCCATTTTTGATGCTGGTATCGGAATCGGAACAACTCTAGTTAAAGACACAATCTGCGATCCTATTTAAAGGAGTTGCCAACAAAACAATAGAAACCTGCTGAAAAATAACTCTATTTTTACCCCTTTTTATATGACAAAGCTGAAAATGAATGTAGTAAAGTAAAACTAACACATCCATGTGCTCTTATTTTGAAAGCTACTATGTGTTTGCTTTTATTTTGAAGTTTTGGTATCAGAACCGGAACATCTCTAAGTCAGTGTCCCAAAAAGAGAAGTCAGTAACTAAACCCGTGTAAACAATGTAACTTTTATTTTCCCGTGTGTCTATTTGGGCCAGATTGCAACATTGTGGCGATTGTTAATGAAACAAAAGAAAGAAAACAGTCATAAAGAAAACATTACGAACCAGTTTTGTCATCCTGCAGCTCAAACTCGGCCCCGGCAGATCCCAGCAGAGACGCTCCGTGTTTGAGGAGGCGGGAGATGTCGAAGTGGTAGAAAGTCAAGCGGTCACAAGAGGAGTCCTCTGGAGACAAGTCCTCACAAGACTCTGCAAGGAAAGAACTCTAAATTACTCATTCGTCCTCAAACTTCACCTCATGCCCAAACAGATGCCTTCCATCAAGAAGAAACTTGTTTTTCCACCCAATAAAACTGCTTTTTGAAACATCGTCTACAGCAGGGGTCTCAAACTCAAATACACAATGGGCCAAATCGCGGGCCAACATTGAACAAATACACCTTTTAATATATACCAAACATGTTTTGCTTTAACATTAAATATGGAACCAGCAACGCTTATAAACATACAATATATAACTAAATAGTGCAGACATGCAAAATCAAATTTCAAATAAAAAACACATCAATGTCATTAATTTATTAAATAAAAGTTAAATAAAAATTGTATGCCTCTTTTCTATTTGCATCCTTCTGATTTAAATATCAAAATAAAGTTTTTCAACAGGTTAATACATTTAAAAATAAAATAACAATAATAAATCTAGTATTAGTGGTAAATGCGCCGTATAATACCGGCGGGTCAGCTTTTATAGTACAATAATAATATAATCATTTGGTATTGCCTCGCGGGCCAAATAAAATTACACTGCGGGCCAAATTTGGCCCGCGGGCCAGAGTTTGACACCCCTGGTCTACAAAATAGATGAAACTGAGCTTTTACAAACAGCAAAAATATAACAATTTGAGGATATTCGCTGTATTGTTGTCTGATGGATTGTGTCATGCACAAGCGTGAGTTGTACCATAAACATGGTACAACTGATGGCAAAAATCCAAGAGCATTGAATACATATTTGTATTTCTTTGACCCTTTATAACATATACAATCTAAAGTCACTGTTTGTATGGATTTATAATCTATTTTTTTTTTAAATAAGGTATTTTCTGACATTTTTAGAGGCACTGTGAGCAAAATTAATCACCTTAATACATTATAAATAAAAAAACACAACAAAAGGTTTTGTTTTTTTTTTCTTTGGCAAGCACTTAAATATGCTCAAGGGTAGCTGGTATCATCAACATGTATTTTATTAAAATATACACATATTTTAAATCAAACAATTCTATCATTACCGTAACATCCAACTATTTTTTCTCATCAAATTTCATACAGATTTTGTTCTTTATACATTATTAAAAACCATTATGTTTGATTATATTGATTTGATATATTTTTTTCAATAAAGTTTATTAAATATTTATTGTATATAAGTGTGGGGAAAACATGACATTTTTATCTGGACGCATTACAGTAATGAAGCAAAAATATGTCTGCTTTTAATGTGTGAACTTTATTGTTGATTTAATTGTTTGTTTTCTCTTTAACTGCATTTTAACTGCATTTTAACTGTAAAGCATCTTTGTGTACCCTGAAATGCACTCTAAAAATAAAATGTATAATCATTATTATGTTTAAAAATATAGAAAATAAACTATCTTTATTTAATTTACTAGTATTATCATTTGAGTTGATGTTGCTCTTGTCATCAATGTTATCACCCCATGATAAGGTTCTGTTTGCAGAAGAAAACATGGATGAAGGCAGATAAACTCACTATTATTAAGGCTGTTATTATGATTTTCGAATTATCATTATTATCTTTACTTTATTTTTTTCTGATTTTCAAGTTGCCTATCAATTTAGGTATAAGTATGTCTTTGTAAGAGTATTGTGATAGAGTTTAAATGCTTTTGCAAGGATGTGATTTTGATTTTAGATTTTACTTAAATTATTTTTGTATTTTATTTTTTTAAAACCATTTTTCTTTTTATGTTTTGATGAAAAGACTTGACATGTTTACAAGATGTAGAGCAACATGTATGTGCTGATTTGTTTTTCTTCAAATAAAAAGTTTAATAACAATATATATATATATATATATATATATATATATATTTTTTTTTTTTTTTTATTATTATTATTTTGTCTCTGCATAATGTACTTTATTACCCGTGTCTTTTTTATCTACTGCTGATTTTAATGAGTTTTTCTTTTTGTTGTTTCTGGTCTCTGTAGCACTTTGAGATTTCTGTATGAAAATAAAATAAAATAAAATGTATTATTATATTATTTTTATATATATATATATATATATATATATATATATATATATATATATAAAAATATTATTGAGCCCAATTCAATATTATTATTGAATTGTGCATCATTATGGATATGTTCATTCATATAAAAGTGAAATATATTTAGTTTAATAAAGTATGTCCTTATAATCTTCACAGACAGAACTTAGACTGGCTTCATGAGAATCACCCAGGCATCCTCTGACAGTAGACAGTGGCCCAAATAGATAATAGATAATAGATAATAAATAATAAAAAGCAAAGTGGAGATGCTAGTCTATCATCCAACAGTGGTTAGAGCAGTGACACTTCAAGATTCTCTTCTCACTGAATAAAAGTCACGTGCAGCGCTTCGTCTAAAAGCTCTGGGATGAAGCGTTCAAACACCCTGTCAGCACGTTTCTGCTAAAGAAAAAGACGATATAGAGACACGCCCTGAACGGTGCTTTTGGCTACACAGAAACCTAATTATATAACCAGTGAGAGAGAGCAGAGCAGCGTTCAACCTGCTGAAACTAAGCAGAGTAACTGGGCTCCGTCTAGCCAGAGGTGCATTCCCTCACTATCTGTGTGATGCAGCAGTGCATAACTTTATTATTTGTCAAACAAAAGAGGAGTTATTAGTTTAGAAGCCTGTTTTACCAGGAATTGGGAGGACCTACTGGATCTTATGTGGTATTTTTTTTTATTTTAAGTTCACAGCTAATAGAGGACATTATGTGTTTGAATGAGGGCTGCACTGTGAGTTTTTCTTGTGTGATTTTGTAGCATGCTGGGAATGTTTTTTATTTATCTCTGCTTAAGTGAACATATTATTAGACTTTTATTTAGCAGTGGGTGACCTATTTGTGTTTTTGTTTTGTTGTGTGTATTTGTTGTTCGCTTCCATTTTTATTTATTTAATTATTTATTTTATTTTATTATTTTATATTTATTTTATGTATTATTTTATTATTATTATTATTATTTTACTTGTTACACTTGACACTGTTTTGACTCTCGTAATGTCATCTCTTGATTTTGTTATGTCACTGAAAAATCAATAAACAAATGCTTAAAAAAAAAAAAAAAAAAAAAAAAGAATGAGGGCTGCACAATTTGGGAAAAATCCAAATCTAGTTGGGATTATTTTGACCGGCTTTAAAATTGCGACATGATTCACACTATTGAATTTAGATATTGCACTAGATATAATTTAGATCAGGGGTGGGCACTTTATTTTCCCAAACGGCCACATTAGATACTGGAAATGTTCTGGACCAAAACCCTGAACTAAATTCTGCTCCATATTAATTTCATCGCTTGACAAAAAAACAGTACATTTTATGGGTTTGAGCTGCTACTGGTAAGAATACATGCTATGATAAGAATAAGTTAATGTAGTAACTAAAAAGTAACTTAAAATGAGTAACTAAAAATCAATAGCATAGTGAAACCTCCAATCATTATCTCACTTTTCCAATTATTTCAAACAACATACATTCAAACCACAAAAAAACAATAGAGAGCATGTATGTTATGCAGTAAACCTGCAATTTATTAACTTTATGCAAAAATCATGAAGTGTTTTTGACAAGGGAACAAGGTAACTCAGTGTTTTTTGTGGGACACAGGCACATCGCCTTCAAAATAAAAGCACTGATTGATTTCTTATTTCCAGGTGACCTCATGCGGGCCGTACAGCGGGTCGGATAATACCAAAGTCTGATTCAGATTAATTGTGCAGCCCTTGTTTGGACAGCTAGGCCAGCATGTTATCAGTTAGCCCGTATCCAGACTCAGACTGAGTTTTTAAATATTATATTATATTATTTTTTATGCTGTAACAGCCAGGTGTAAAGAGTACACACACAACTGACACGCTGATGAAATGTTTTGTCACTAGACACATGGTAAACACTATAATAATCACTCAAACTGGTCAGAAACACTCACCTTCTTTAGGCTTGGGTAAGGGGTCCCACTCAGGAATATTCTTCACGATGGCCTCCACAGCTTGGCCCGCTGCGATACGAGTGTCCCAGTTGGGACTCCTTAGGTAGGTCAGGACCTGGGGATGGACAGAAAATAGATTTAACTAACTATATCAGGGACCAGCAACCTTTACTAACGACAGAGCCAATCGTGGACAAAAAGAGACAAAAAATGTTGGAATGGAGCCGCAAACATTATTTGGAGCCTTACAATGGAGATGAAACAGCCTACTAAGTCTGAATTAGCCTACCAGCATTTCCAATAGGTTATAATGAGTATTTATTAATATGATTTTGTCAGAATGTAGCGAGAAACCAAAGGCAAATTTGGAATCGAAAGCTAGCCTGGTTATGGAAAATTCAAAACTTGCCTTGAAGTTGACCAAACTTAGAGCTTAAGGCGCTTACTTTCATAAGCTATGATGCACATTTAAGTTGACTAAAATGTGAAAAAAAAAATGGAATGCTATATATAAGCTATACATTTTTACAACTGAAGAATACAAATAGCTTTGGGCCTACACTAATGATAAATAAGACATTTTAATGTAAAGACATTTTATTATGTATATATTTCTCACAGCCACAGAGAGCCAATGAACAAAATACATTTGAAGAACAACAAGTAGCCAGTTAACAGTTTAACAGTTTTAAGTCAAGTACAGGTAATTAAATGCTTGTGGCAGGAACTACTCCATGCTTTGCATCTGTTTTTCTGAAAAAGATCATTTGATTTGATGTAAATACATGGTAGACATATGTTTAAAAAACCCTTTAACTGTGCAAAGGTGAAAAAAGATGCAGTTTTATTTTTGTTGCCGCTCTACAGGCATGTCTGGAGGAGTAGATGACAGTCTGAATTATTTGAAGAAAAAAAAATAGTAATATGTTGGATAATAAGGGAAACCACAGAAAGGACACTTCAAAACAAAAATGATGGATTATGAGCCAATGCAGATGGCCTGAAGAGCCACATGTGGCTCCAGAGCCTGAACTATATGTACAACTACATTTAAAACTGACCTATAAAGAAAAGGAAAGAGACGAGCAAAACACTAAACAGAATCTGTGCCCTTTTCTTTTTGCCCCTTTGACAGGATTTAGGTTTGATACAGTTGCAAGGTCAGCATCACATAAAATTCATTCTATGTGCTAGTATGGCACAGCCACCTCAGTGACCTACCAACAAGAATTACACTGTTATACATTATCAAATTTCACAAAATATGTCTCACAAATATGTCCAGGCTGATACCATCTTTTGCAGGCGTGTGCATGTGAACAAACCAGCCAACATACCTTAGATAGGAGATTATTGAGCTCATGTGGGTGGAGTTTCACCACTTCTCCAAGCTGCTGTGCGGCTGCTTTCCTGGTTACTGGAGTTGTTCCGGTGTCGAGCAGGATAAACAAACGATCAAGTCTAAAGACAGGTGATGATAAAGGTCAACAGAAACATTACAGATATTACAATGAACAAGCAACAAGCTGGTTCCTCTTCTCCAGTGTTCGGGGCTATAATGTGCACAGACCACTTCTATATTCTGAACCAAATGAAAGTAGCTGAAGACAGTTTAAATCTTTGGGATCATCAATATGTCCTTTGCTTTTTTCAATAAATAAATAATAAAAAAAAAGGTATTACACAATCCATTATGCTGAATGCTCTGGAGACAACATGCTGGTATTTATCTATGTGGATTAAACTATTATGTTATTAAACCTTTTATAGTCTTAACATTCTACACACTCGCTCAGTCCTAAGGGTAAAAAAATAAACCACTGTTATTAAATCTCTTAAATAAAGCAGTTTCATTGAATTACAAACCCCAAATCTTATTTTTCAAAAAGAAACATCCTCTCATGCATTAATAACTTTGTGAACCCGTTTTTTCTATCGAAACAGTTCAGAAAAAGTGATGTGAAAATGACAAACTTGAACTTTTTTGGTGTTAGTTATATGGCCATATATACGGTCCAATGAGGAAATTGGTTACAAAATACTAATCTCCCTTTCTTTTTTTTTTTTTTTTTTAAATCATTGCAACAGTAAGATAAAAACTGATTTTTAAAAAATCATCATTTAGGTTTTTTTTCTGCTGTTCAACATACAGTCATGGAAACAATTATTAGACCTTTTTATCTTAAACTTCTTGTTCGTTTTAATGCCTGGTACAAGTAAAGGTACATTTGTTTGGTCAAATATAATGATAAACAAAAATAGTTCATAAGAGTTTAACTTAGGAGCTGATATCTAGACATTTCCATGGTTTTCTTGATAATGACTTATTGGTTATTATCAAGAAAACCATGGAACATTAAAGATTAAAACAAAATGAACAAGAAAGCAAGGAGAAAACTAATCTAATAGCGTTCTGCATGACTGTATATAAGGTACAATGAGGAAAGTGGTTACAAAATACTCATCTCCCATTTTTTTAAAATCATTGCCCCCAACCACAAGGTATATTATAATAATAATAAGAATAATAATAATAATAATACATTTTATTTCTAATGTACTTTTTATCAGCAGATCTCAAAGTGCTTAACAAGTAAAATAATTTTAAAAACAACTCAATAGAGGTAGGTTAAAAAGTCGGTTTCAAGTTTATCATTTGTAGGCCTTTCTGAATAAAAAACAACAACAGTCAGCCAATTTGATCTCGAAAAATGAACATTTAGGTTGTTTTTTTACTGCTGTTCAACATGTAGGCGGGTCAATTTTAACCCTAAAGACAACACAAGGGTTAATAGTTTGGTTTAAAAGGTCAAGCCGTCTACTGAACCTGGTCTTTCTCTGAGGTCTTTAGCAGTCTATTAATAAAGTGGAGTGGATTAGAGATGTGCAGGGCATGACCCCGACCAGGACACTAATACTTAATGGGAACTGCAGACGAGTCTGCTTTGAATTTTATTTTTTAAAAAGGCCCAGTTGGCAGCACGTGGAATTATCAAAACAATCACAGCGGAAAACACTAACCACGTAAACACCAAACCATGTTAAGGACAGATAAATTATCTTTGTTTTGAAGTTGTGGCAGGAAAAAAGCAATGTGCAAACACGAGATAGCACCATTGGGGAACATGTGTAGAGTTGTATTGATGTTGTTACCAGAACAGACTCATTTCTGCACCAGAATGTCAAATTGCAGGTGTTTGCAGCCTGTTCGATGCTAAAGTTGTGGTAATCTTTGATGTCTTTAAACATACTCGATAAATACTTATCTTAACCCTCTGAAGTCCATTCATTTATTCAAAATACACATGTTTTATTTACAGTAATAACTATTTATATGTATGATATGTAGACAAGCTGAGAAAGCCAGTTGAAAGTCAATCATAGGAGCTTCCACAGTGACATTTATGTTTCTAGAACATGAATTTAATTTCTACAATGAAAACTATTACAATTTTTAATTTACATGCAAATAAACTGTTTTGTAGTTTTATGATGTATTATTTCTGCTGTTTTTGTGTGTACAAATGGTTTTAAAAATGGTACATTTCCATAGACACATGTCTTTTGTTTGTATTTTATATATTTTATTTACAGTAATAACTTTACTTATATCTGATATGTAGACAAGCTGAGAAAGGCAGTTGAAAGTCAATCATAGGAGCTTTCACAGTGTGCCATTTATGTTTCTAGACCATTTTTAAAATGTGAATTTTCTTTCTACAATGAAAATTACCATTTTTAATTTACATGCAAATAGACTGTTTTCTAGTTTTATTATTTATTTTTTCTGCTGTTTTTGTGTGTATAAATGGTTTTTAAAATGGTACATTTCCATAGACACGTGTCTTTTGTTTGTATCTTGTTTTCCTGACAGCTTTATACTTTGTTAATTAAAATAAAATGAAAAATCTGACTGATAGCCAGTTTGGCAACCATGCATGTGATGTAAGGACAGACTGAAAGATGCTAAACAGAGACAGAAACAAATGCAAAGAAAGTTGACAAATTTGAACCAAAATCTCCTGGACTTCAGAGGTTTACTATCTAAGTATTTATCGAGTATGTTTAATGACTGGAAAGATTACCACAACTTTAGCACCGAGAGCAGGCTGCAAACACCTGCAATCTGACATGCTGGTGCAAAAATGAGTCTCTGTTCTGGTAACAACATCAATAGCCTACAACTGCAATAATAAAACTACTAAACAGTTCATTTGCATGTAAATTAAAAATAATAATAGTTTTCCTTGTAGAAAGAAAATTCATGGTCTAGAAACATAAATGTCACTGTGAAAGCTCCTATGATTGAACTTTAACTGGCTTTCTCAGCTTGTCTACATATCAGATATAAATATAGTTATTACTGTAAATAAAACGTGTATTTTCAATAAATATATGGACTTCAGAGGGTTAAGATAAGTATTTATCGAGTATGTTTAATGACATCAAAGATTACCACAACTAACAACATCAATACAACTCTACACATGTACCCAGTGGTGGAAGAAGTATTCAGATCTCTTACTTAAGTAAAAGTACTAATACCACACTGTGAAATTACTCCACTACAAGTAAAAGTCCTGCATTCAAAATGTACTTAAGTGAAAGTACAAAAGTATCAGCATCAAAATGTACTTAAAGTATCAAAAGTAAAAGTACTTGTTATGCAGAATGGACCCACTCAGACTGTTTTATATACTCCAAATATCATATTATATTATTATAATTGATGCATTTATGTATACAGCGTTTTAATTTTCTCAAGGTAGGGCTCATATTGACTATTTAATATTCTGTTATGAGGTTTATTTAAAAAAGTGTCTAATCACCTAAATTTATTGTGTTTTTATGTTAAACCTCGAGTGAAAAGTAACTAAAGCTGTCAGCTAAATGTAGTGGAGTAAAAAGTACAATATTTGCCTCTAAATGTAGTGAAGTAGAAGTATAAAGTGACATAAAATGGAAATACTCAAGTAAAGTACAAATACCTCAAAATTGTACTTAAGTACAGTACTTGAGTAAAAGTACTTAGTTAAATTCCACCACTGCTTGCAAACAAAACTAAAAAACTAAAAGGTTAATCATTTCTGTTTCTGACTATTTAATATCTAGAATCAAACTGACCTGCACATTGCATTGTAACCTATTTAGATTCTATTTATCCTATTTAGATTTAGTTACTTTCCACCACTGCATGTTCCCCAATGGTGCTATCTCGTGTTTGCACATTGCTTTTCCTGCCACAACTTCAAAACAAAGATAATATATCAGTAGTTAAGACCAGAGCAGAGCACCAGCACTGCAGGACTGTCTGTGAATACACACATTTAATTCTAACTTGGAACATTTAGCACCTGTAGTAAACAACATCAGCCACAAATATCAACTTTAAGTCACACCACACTGTTTAAACTGTGCTCAGCGTGCTGGATCACGTTAGTCGGCCATTCTTTGCCAAATCAAGAATAGAATAGAATAGAACTTTATTGTCATTGTACAAGACAACGAAATGTTGTTTGGAGCAGTCCTCCACCAGTTGCACAGTACAAAATATTGATATTTATATCAATATAGAGAATACATAAAACAAAACACAACAAGACACAACATTATCAACATTATCAATGCTGTATAAATAAGATATATATCTAAGTCCAAGTCCTTAAGTGCAATAGTGCAATCATGTGTGTATGAGATGAGATACTGCAGTAGAGTATGTAGAAATCAGAAGCTAGCCATTTAGCATTAGCATCTATAAGCCGGATAAGGTGAGTTAGCGGTTAGCTTAGGCCAGTCTTACCTTGAAACAGCCATATTTGTTTATAATGTGGCTTTTCCCGCCACACATTCAACAGGCAGCCGGGTTTTTTTTCACACTTTTCCCCCTTTTCTGGTGTTTAACGGTTCCTTCTCGGCGGCTAACGGTAGCTAGGTGAAGTCATTAGCTAGTTAGCGGCTAATGCTAACTAGCTAGCTAGCTAGCTAGCCGAGGCCCAGGCTGCGTCTCCCCGCTCCGGAGCGACTTCACCACGGATTCATGGCTTCAAAGTTCTCCCTCTTTGTCTCTTCGGTATCTTCTGCCCCAAAATATCCCCGGATGCCGTCCGCATATCAGTCTATAGCTGAATTTACCCTTCAGAACTCTTGGCGGATAAATATTTTAACCTAACAAGGTGTAAAGAGTTATTTAGTAGCACGTTGAGGGCGGCCCAGAAGACTGTTTTTATATGAGCAGCCATCTTGCATTTATTCCTTCCTCCATAGCAGGCGGCCGCTGATTGGTTAGGAGCTTCAGGCGGGGAGCCAATCAGAAGGCACGTTAAAAGAGGAAACGAATGAAAAGAAAAAAGCGAAAGGGGATAGTTTATATTCCTCTAGATCATGTTAGAGGCATTGCTGCATCCTACGTGGCTCCAGCTGCTCCAAAACATTAAATAAAATACCACAAACTGTGTCTTCGTGAGTATATATATATATATATATATTTATATATATATATATATGCTGGTATATGCTTATACCATATGCATATATAATTTATCTGCCATTAACTGAATTTACCTCTAATATATTTATTATTATTATTACTATTATTATTATTATATATCATATTATTTTACTTATTATTACTTTATTTATATTTTTCATTTCATTTTTATTTTGTTATCTATTATTACATATTATATTATATACTGTACTATTATTATTATTATTATTATTATATACCGTCTAGTCACTATAGTCTAGCCACTATAGCATTGTTGCCATCATATCATATCACCAGTTTAATTATTACCATCATCTGCCAACCATCCTATCAACTGATGTTCTTCTTTTTAACTTCTTAAGTGTCCTTATTGTTCTATTCTGTGTTTTTTTCTATTGTTGTTTTTATTTATTCTACCTCAGTATTTTATTCTATTGTATTTTATTGTACTTTTATCGTACTTGAATACCGGACTGCTGTGACAACCGAATTTCCCTTCGAGGATGAATAAAGTAATCTATCTATCTATCTATCTATCTATCTATCTATCTATCTATCTATCTATCTATCTATCTATCTAATAATAATAATAATAATAATTTAATAATATTTTAGTTTAAATTGTTATTAATCACTGAGCTGGCCATGGTCCTGAAAAGCCAAAGGTTAACTCTTAATAGAAGGAAAGAACTTTTTATTGTAATTCCTGTCTCTGTTTATTTTTTTTTTTTTATTTTTTTTTTTTACTTTTTAAGAGTATATACATGTTAGGGTACATACATGCATCTGCCCCGTCTAAGTAATAAGATAGATATAAGAACCAGTTAACTTAATATTCACTACGCATTTCCTTTTATCATTTTGTTCCGAAAAAAAGTGAGTAGGCTGAAGTATAAAATACTTCTCTAGGCCTAAACCCTGATACTCAACACTTCAAATAAGAGATTCTCTCTCTCTATATATATAGCCACTTAATGGCAAATAAATATGTATTATTATTATTTATTTATTTATTTTCTCATCAGTCAACCATAGTATATCAAACAAATTAGAGAATTGCTTTTACTCCCGCAAAGAAAACAAACAAACAAACAAATAACAAGTGTTAAAGTGAATAGAATTGAAGTGAATTGGAGAACATGTGTGCAATGAGTTGTGCATTTCAGTCCAGTGCAGGTTTTTTTTTTTTATGTTATACATTGTTATACAGTCTGATGGCAGAATGAGAGTCTGAAGCGTTCAATCCGGCTTTTTGGGTGGAATAATTGGTGTTTTAATAAAAAATGTAAAAGAACATGTGGCATTCATGAAAGGTTAATCCCGCTGAGTGTTTAATTATTATTATTATAATTATAATTAGTGTTTAATCTAGCTAGTGTTTAGGTCGTATCGTGGAGGATTAACCAGCTGTGAAAACATGCAAAACAGTTAACAGTTACAACAGTTGTATTTATAACATGCAAAGTAAATATGGAGCCTCTTCTATTGTACTAGCTCTGTGATAACATGTCTGAGTCTGATTATCAGACACAATCTCACAAACGCGACACTCGCATGCAACTGTATTTAATCAGATCATTTACTTCCTCTGATTCTACCTTTTCCTTTTAGCAACCGCAGCGTTCATGATTACAGATTTTACAGCTTTACACTTTCTATTTAGCAGTGGTGAAGAAAGTATTCAGATCCTTTACTGCAGTAAAAGTACTAATACCACACTGTGAGATTACTTCACTACAAGTAAAAGTCCTGCATTCAAAACTTACTGAAGCAAAAGTACCAAAGTATCAGCATCAAAATGTACTTAACTCTACTCTATTTCATCCTGTCTGTATACACCACTTAAAACATGTTTCAATGCCATGTTGGTATATATTTTTTCCAGCACAAACTCACCTATATGACCTGATAATAATTTATTTTTTATTCTGACTTACTGGATCAACATGTTGAACCAAAAACAAACAAAGAATATACATGTTAAATGTTTAATTGTGTCTTGTGTGTTTAGCATAACAATTTTTGTCATTTTGTGTATTTCTTTAGTCATTTGTGTCTCTTTTTTTGTCATTTTGTGTCTTTTTCTTGGTCATTTTGTGTCATTGTGTGTCTTTTTTAGTAATTTTGTGTCTTCTGTGTTTTTTTGTGGTCATTTTGTGTCTTTTTTTTATCATTTTGTGTCTTTTTGTGTCTTTTTTTGTCATTTTGTGTCTTTTTTAAGTCATTTTGTGTCTTTTTTTTTGTCATTTTGTGTCTTTTTTAGAAATTGTGTGTCTTTTTTTATAATTTTGTGTCTTTTTTTGGTAATTTTGTGTTTTTTTGTCATTTTTTGTCTTTTTTTTGTCATTTTGTGTATTTTTTAGTAATTTTGTGTCTTTTTTGTCATTTTGTGTCTTTTTCAGCCCTTTAGTCCAACATAAAATGTGATTTTGAATCTATTTTCTACTTTCAAAACACTATCATACTGAATAAAATTTTTTAAATGTGTCAAATGTGACCAAAGGTGTCAAATCTAACCAGGGCTCATTTAAACCACTAAATATACTTTCATGTGGTTTAATTTAATCACGTTTTTCATGTGAAATATCGACCTGGAAAGTAACTATCTGTTACTAACTGTCACCTAAATGTATTTGCCTCCAAATGTAGTGGAGTAGAACTATAAAGTCATGTAAAATTGAAATACTCAAGTAAAGTACAAGTACCTCAAATTGTACTTAAGTACAGTACTTGAGTAAATGTACTTAGTTACATTCCACCACTGCTTTTAGATAGAAAAAAACAGAACACAAGTAGTATCCACATCCTCTGATGTAATTTTAACACTTACTATGCATATGATTATTAATATTTTATTCATTATTTACATTTCAAATGTTACCGAAGGAGCAAAAAGAAACACCATGAGGTTCAGAGCACAAACACCAGATTCACTGTGTAGTTTTTCTCATATACTTATACAGTTTTTCTCCATTTGTAGCATACAATGCAAGACAGATAAGCAAAATAAAGCTTGTCATTACGGGTGACCTTTCTCAGTCTGCCCTTATAATATTTCATGGTCATTGACATTGGAAGGAATCCTATTTATTTCTCTGCAATGGATCATATAATTGAATATTACAAATACAGCATGGCCTGTATTATTTGAAGGGTTATTTCTTCCACAATGTGATTTAAAAATCAATTTAAAAACTCAAACATGTTCTTAAAGCATTGCCATAGAAACCAGGATTTTAGCTTCATTCACTGAGAATGCTTGAAAACTGCAGTTTTTTACCTCATAACCCAAAATAATGTTCTTTATAGCAATGAAAAAATACAAGGATGTGATAGAAGAGAAGGACAGCGTGCACGGGATCGACTTGGTAGTGTTGCATCTTTTTTACATTAAAAAAATGTAAATGTTGCAAATATGACCAAAGGTGTCAAATCTACCATATAAGAGGGTTCCATCCAGTTCTATCATTTGATACTAAATCTATTTGAGCTTGTCTCCAGTTTTGTGCATTTTTTTAGTCATTTGTGTCTCTTTTTTGTCATTTTGTGTCTTTTTTGGTCATTTTGTGTCTTTTTGTGTCTTTTTTTGGTCATTTTGTGTCTTTTTTTTGTCATTTTGTGTCTTATTTAGTCATTTTGTGTCTTTTTTTGTCATTTTATATCTTTTTTAGTCATTTTATGTCTTTTTTTAGCCATTTTGTGTCTTTTTTTAGTCATTTTGTGTCTTTTTTTGGTCATTTTGTACCTTTTTTAGTCATTTTATATCTTTTTTTAGTCATTTTGTGTCTTTTTTAGTCATTTTGTGTTGTTTTTTTTTAATTTTGTGTCTTTTTTTGGTCATTTTGTGTCTTTTTTAGTCATTTTGTATCTTTTTTAGTCATTTTGTGTCTTTTTTGGTCATTTTGTGTCTTTTTTTGGTCATTTTGTGTCTTTTTTAGTCATTTTGTGTCTTTTTTGTCATTTTGTATCTTTTTTTAGTCATTTTATATCTTTTTTTAGTCATTTTGTATCTTTTTTTGTCATTTTGTGTCTTTTTTTGTCATTTTGTATCTTTTTTAGTAATTTTATATCTTTTTTTAGTCATTTTGTATCTTTTTTAGTCATTTTGTGTCTTTTTTTTAATAATTTTGTGTCTTTTTTTTGGTCATTTTGTGTATTTTTTTGGTCATTTTGTGTCTTTTTTTAGTCAATTTATGTCTTTTTTTGATCATTTTGTGGAAAAGGACAGCGTGCACGTGATCGACCTGATAGTGTTGCATCTACAATCTTGTGTCACGTTGTGAAATCATGACCACGGAGAGCGTCTGCACAGAATTTAAATTTAAGATGATTTTTATCACATAATGAGCATCCTGTCTGTTTTCACAATCTTGGTTATGAAACATTGTTATGCAATGTCTAAAATAAGCTCAGGGCAGTGCAGTTCGGAGTGGTATGTGTGTTCGCATTTCTATTAGCCTGCAGTAAATCCTGCTTTATCCTTTATTAGGGCTGTAAGACCAGAATCTAAATAGGCTACAATGCAACATGGAGGGCAGTTTGATATAGTCAGAAACAGAAATGATTAACCTTTTAGTTTTTTAGTTTTGTTTGCAATCAGTGGTGGAATGTAACTAAGTACATTTACTTTTTTTATTTTGAGGTACTTTACTTGAGTGTTGCCATTTTATGTATCTTTATACTTCTACTTCACTACATTTTGAGGCAAATATTGCACTTTTTACTCCACTACATTTAGCTGACAGCTTTAGTTACTTTTTAGATTACAATATTAGATTATAATATTAGACTTTTATTTTTATTACACCTTAAATCCCCGTGGTTGTTTTGTGTCTCTTTTTGTTCATTTTGTGTCTCTTTGTGGTCATTTTGTGTCTCTCTGTGGTCATTTTGTGTCTCTCTGTGGTCATTTTGTATCTTTTTGTGGTTGTTTTGTGTCTCTTTGTGGTTGTTTTGTGTCTCTTTGTAGTCGTGTGTCTCTTTGTGGTCGTTTTGTGTCTTTTTGTAGTCATTTTGTGTCTTTTAGAAGTCGTTTTGTGTCTTTTTGTATTCGTTTTGTGTCTTTTTGTAGTCGTTTTTTGTCTCTTGTGGTTGTTTACCCATTTTCATAGTTCATCATTCAGAGTCTCTTTGGGTCTTTTGTAGCTTTTTTGCATTGTTAACAGTTGTTTTGGTCTCGTCTCTTGTGTCTCTTTCTATCTATGCTGGGACTAATCGGCTATGAATTCTGGTTAAATTAATGTAATTACTAATTAACTTTTTTTCCAACTAAAAAACTTTCTTGGCTGACCAAGAAACCGTGTGAAACCACTCAGCTCTGTTCACTCACAAGAATTTATGGAGAAATTCAGCAAAGAGCTTGATAATACTAAAAAATATTCTACTTTTTACTCCACTACATTTAGCTGACAGCTTTAGTTACTTTTCACGATTTTCACTTTTTTCACTTTTCAAGATTAAACATAACATGCATAATCCATTTAGAGGCATTAGTCATTATTTTTAATTGAACCAAAATCAAACACTGCTTACATAAATGCATCAATACTAATAATCCAATAATATATTTGGAATATATAAAACAATCTGAGTGGTTCCAAATCTGCATATCGAGTACTTTTACTTTTGATACTTTAAGTACATTTTGATGCTGATACTTTTGTACTTTTACTTTTAGTTTTGACTGCAGGACTTTTACTGGTAGTGGAGTCATTTCACAGTGTGGTTTCACTACTTTTACTGAAGTAAGAGATCTGAAACCCACAAAAGAGTGAAAGTGAAACATGACGACTGAAGGAGTTCAGGAGGCGGTTTGTGTCACAACTTCTTGATACTCACCCATTTTTTGACGGTTAACTCTATGGAGTCTTGGGCTATTTCATCCATTTTTGAATCCTTTTCATGTCTTTTTGTCTTTTTTGTGTGTTTTTTGGTAATTTTGTGTCTTTTTTTAGTAATTTTGTGTCTTTTTTTAGTCATTTTGTGTCTTTTTTTAGTCATTTTATGTCTTTTTTTAGTCATTTTGTGTCTTTTTTTGGTCATTTAGTATCTTTTTTAGTCATTTTATGTCTTTTTTTTAGTAATTTTGTGTCTTTTTTGGTCATTTTGTAGCTTTTTTAGTCATTTTATGTCTTTTTTTAGTCATTTTGTGTCTTTTTTTAGTCATTTTATGTCTTTTTTTGGTCATTTTGTATCTTTTTTAGTCATTTTGTGTCTTTTTTTAGTCATTTTGTGTCTTTTTTTGGTAATTTTGTATCTTTTTTAGTCATTTTGTGTCTTTTTTTTAGTCATTTTGTGTCTTTTTTTTGTCATTTTGTGTCTTTTTTTTAGTCATTTTGTGTCGTTTCATTTTGTGTCTTTTTTTTATTCATTTTGTGTCTTTTTTTAGCCATTTTGTGTCTTTTTTTGGTAATTTTGTATCTTTTTTAGTCATTTTGTGTCTTTTTTTTTAGTCATTTTGTGTCTTTTTTTTGTCATTTTGTGTCTTTTTTTTAGTCATTTTGTGTCTTTTTTAGTCATTTTATGTCTTTTTTTAGTCATTTTGTGTCTTTTTTTTATTCATTTTGTGTCTTTTTTTTAGTAATTTTGTGTCTTTTTTAGTCCTTTAGTCCAAGATAAATTTTGAATCTTTTACTTTCAAAACACTATCATGCTCAATAAAGAATTGTAAATGTGTCAAATGTGACCAAAGGAGTCAAATCTACCATATAAGAGGGTTCCATCCAGTTCTATCATTTGATACTAAATCTATTTGAGCTTGTCTCCAGTTTTACTTGGTATATCATCATCAAACTGAAACTGGCCTCATGGAGTTTACAGCCAGAACTTTAGAGGTAAATGTACAGTAGGGCTCCACGCTGCTTTGTTTTATACTCTGATGGAGGCAACAAGTCTGATTATTTGGAGCTTTTGGAGACTCAGAGTAATTTCTTGTCATTTTGTGTCTTTTTGTGTGTCTTTTTTGGTCATTTTGTGTCTTTTTTTAATTCATTTTGTGTCTTTTTTTAGTGATTTTGTGTCTTTTTTGTCATTTTGTGTCTTTTTTTAAGTATTTTTTTGTCTTTTTTAGTGATTTTGTGTCTTTTTAGGTCATTTTGTGTCTTATTTTAATGATTTTGGGTCATTTTGTGTCTTTTTTAGTCCTTTAGTCCAACATAAAATGCAAATTTTAGTAGTAGGGCTCCACGCTGCTTTGGTTTCTAGTCTGGAGGTGATGAAGAAGTCTGGATTTGGTGCTTTTGGAGACTCCAGAGGGTTAAAAAGAACAACCATATGATATATAATATATGATATACATGTATGTTCAGTATGCAGCAGCTTGACCAGAACACAGAGCATCTGTTAGCTCAGCAGGTAAAACATTGGGGGCTCGGTCCAAACCTGCAGAGTCCAGGGGAATACCCTTTATGAGATTTTCTTCCCATTTATAGCAGCTATATGCACTATTTAGAAAAATCATTTTGGAAGAAAAAGATAGGTGCTAAAGAAAAAACAAACCTATTTTGTGTCTTGTTCTCCATCTGTCTTCGTCATTCTGAAACTACAACGCAACAAATGTTGTGGATGATTTATTTTCAATCCTTGATAATGATTTTGGGTATTATTAAGAAAACCCTGGAAAATGTCTAGATACCAGCCCTTACATTAAACTCTTATGAGGTATTTTTGTTGTTGTCATTATATTTTCCCAAACAAATGTACCTTTAGTTGTACCAGGCATTAAAATGAACAAGAAATTGAAGGAAAATGGTCTAATAATTTTTTCCATGATTGTATACACATTCAAATATATTATAAGATTAATATTATTGATGCAATTATCTAAGCAGAAGTTTATTTTCCCAAGCCAGGGCTCATTTTAACCACTGAATATACTGTATGGGGTTTGGTTTAATTAAATAAAATGTCTAATCACTTTAAATTAATCATGTTTTTCATGTTAAATCTCCACCTGTAAAGTAACTAAAGCTGTCAGATAAATGTAGTGGAGTTAAAAGTACAATATTTGCCTCAAAATGTAGTGAAGTGGAAGTATAAAGTCATATAAAATGGAAATACTCAAGTAAAGTACACATACCTCACCTAAAAAGTGGCAAAAATGTTACACCCGTTTTGATCAGACATTAAATTGCTGTTATCAATGTCCATTAATTCCCAATAGTGGACACCCACTAAGTAGTTCTGGTTGAACTGTCTGTTCACCATCTACATTACTGCTGGCTAGTGGTAACCATGGCAACAGGGATGCAGTCAAAGATCCACTGAGCACTGAGTGTTGATCTCCAGAGCCTCGACCTCTGAACAACACACACGCTGCTCCTCTGAACTAACTGGTAAAAAAACTTTTAAAGAGAACTTTACATAAGTGTGAGTCTCAAATCCCATGCACTAGGTAGGGTAGTCATTTGTAGTTCATTTATTAACCCAAGTCCATGAAAACACCTGAATATTACTTCTTCATGACATGAAGACATAAAAATGAAGCAACATTGAGTCTTATCATCAGCTTCCCTCTAAAGTGCTTTCCCAGTGAACACTAATACATCAACTGTGAACCCTGCACACAGTAATACGGACATACTGTAGCTTACTTTATATATTATATTTTTATTTAAATGCTGTTGATCTGGACTTTGATCCCAGGAACTTTGAATGAATTGGGTACACTACAACTTGTAGTGTCTTTTTTAGTTATTTTGTGTCTTGTTTCGGTCATTTTGTGTCCTTTTTTAGTCATTTTGTGTCTTTTTTGGTCATTTTGTGTCTTTTTTTGGTCATTTTGTGTCTTTTTTAGTCATTTTGTGTCCTTTTTGGTCATTTTGTGTCTTTTTTTGGTCATTTTGTGTCTTTTTTTAGTCATTTTGTGTCTTTTTTTAGTCATTTTGTGTCTTTTTTGTCGTTCTGTGTCTTTTTTAGGTCATTTTGTGTCTTTTTTTTTTCTTTTTATGTCTTTTTGGTAATTTTGCGTCTTTTCTTGGTCATTTTGTGTCTTTTTTTGTTCATTTTGTGTCTTTTTTGTAATTTTGTGTCTTTTCTTGGTCATTTTGTGTCTTTTTTTGTTCAGTTTGTGTCTTTTTTTGTCATTTTGTGTCTTTTCTTGGTCATTTTGTGTCTTTTTTTAGTCATTTTGTGTCTTTTTTCGGTCATTTTATGTCTTTTTTAGTCCTTTAGTTCAACATAAAATGTGATTTTGAATCCTTGTTTTGTTGCAAACCGGAACAAGGGCTCCACGCTGCTTTGAAGAAGTCATGCTGGCTTGAAACTACATGCCAGATTTTTTTTGATGATATTCAGCTAAGTAAAACTGGACATATTGTCAAATATTTCGTATAAAACTATAGAACTACAGATTATCTTCATTTTACCAGTTATATGTTATATTTGCAACCTGTGTTCATATTTGCAATATTTACAATTCTGTGTTTTGAAACATAATTTTCAAGATCACATTTTATGTTTTCCTTTTGTTTCTTTTGTTTTCAACATTTTGATCCAGTAAGTCAAAGTTAAAAAATTAATTATCAGGACATAAAGGAGAGGTAACGCTGAAAAAACTGATACCAACATGTCATGGTGAAGATTTTTAACAGATTTTTTAACAGACATAACAGCCGAAGAGGGTTAACAGCATTACTCATCTTGAAACGTATTTCTGGCTGATCTCTGAGGTCAGCCCTACACATGGGTGTGTATGTGACTGACTGGTTGTCCTCTTAATGTTCGCAGCCTGTTTCACTCATGATGTCATTGGCCTCTTAAGGAAAGTGCTTTTACTTCCCTCTATTAGGGTCCAAGCACCAAGTGGTGCAAAATAACTATTGTTCCTCTAAAGTTAATTTTATAATTAAGCATATTATTACTTGCACTAGGACAGAAACATAAAAAAAAAGGTACATTTCCATAGAAACCTGTGTCTTTTGTTTGTATTTTGGGTTCCTGGCAGCTTTATACTTTGTTAATTAAAATAAAATGAAAAATCTGACTGATAGCCAAGTTTGTGTGGAGAAAAAGGAGCCATGATGTGATGTAAGGACAGACTGAAAAAAGGGTTTTTTAAGGAGTTTTTCCCTGGCTGATGTGAGGGTCGTACCATGTATAGTCTGTGAAGCCCTTTGAGGCAAATCTGTGATTTGTGATTTTGGGCTATATAAATAAAACTGATTTGATTTGATTAGAAAGATGCTAAACAGAGACAGACATTAATGCAGAGGAAGTTGCCAAATTTGAACCAAAATCTCTTGAACTTCAGAGGTTTAAGCCAACAGAAGAACAGGTGCTCAGTTCAGAGCAAAGAAGAAGTAGATACTGTGGGGATATGACACAAAGTTGTAGGTATTTTAAAACTTAGCTAAAACATTTTAATATGAAAACACTCAGGGTTGGAACCAGAAGACCCACCACCAGCACCACCTCCTTTACAGCAGCAGAGAACAATCCAGCATCAGCGTGTTGGAGGAAGTGAGCTGTGAGATATCAGGTGCAGCGAAAGCTACATCACATTTATATTGAGCACATTTATTTTAGAACTGGCAATGATGCAATTGTATTTCTAAACTGCACTGTGTTTCACCTAGCGATGTCGGTATAAAGAGCTGCAGAACCAGCGAGAAAACACGTTCAAAAATAGACAAAGAAAGCTTCAGAATCACAATATGAGGAAATGAGACATATTAACCCTATGAAGCCAAGTGTATCATATTTGATACACAATTTTTTGAGACCTCTAAATCATCAGTGTGATTTTTTTTTTTCTTGAAAAACCTGATGTATACATGTGTTGAAGAAAAAAATAAAATAAACACCAGATGTAGCCCAAATAATTTGCTGGTTCCACTGGTGGATCCATCATTACGGCATGAAAACTTCATATCAGCAGATGTATGATGTTGTCTTTTTTGGGAAAAAAAATATTTTGTATGTTTGAGAAAAATGGAAAGGAAAGTCAAAGTTTAACTGGTTAAAAATATTTTAAGGTTGCACGAAAAGACCCGGTGTATCAAATATGATGCACATTAGAATTCATACATTCAAATTGATATTGATTTTTTTTTTTTTTTTTGGTTAGCAGGTTCAATAAACATAAATAGAATTTTCTGGCAATTGTTTCATGGTTCAGGCTTTATAGGGTTAAGCAATGTTGAGGTTATTTGAGCAAATAACATTAGATTGAACATTTCTTTCTTATGGTAATATTACGAGGAGCTGATCATAAAACATACCAACACGTGTCAAATGCCATCTGCAAAAGTTTCCATCAGAAACTGCATGTTTCTGTGTATTATGAGACACATCAGGCCTCTTCATCTCCTCTCAATGAGCTGCTGAGACCTCAATGACATATTCATGCTGCCTCACATTTGCACCATCTGCCTTCTGAACACATTGAAGGCAGATAGATCACTCAGACCCAAGGTTTTTCTAATGCAATGATGGAAAATATATTTCAGAAACTTTTGAATGCAATCTGAATGTATGTAATGGGCCCATTCATCCTGATTCAGAGGGTGGACAGTGTGGTTTTTATGAGACGCTTTGTGTGCAGTGAGCTCATGAGTCTGGAGGAGGAGGATGCATCAGCCACAAGAGAGAATCAAATGAGGTGGGTTTTTTTCTTTCTTGCTGATTTGATCCATTAAATCCTTGAGTGGGGCTGTCAGTCCCAGACTCAGCTGCCCAGTGGACACTAATATAATACATCAGTGGTGAACCTGCACACACACTGCAGAAAAGCCAACTTGTATTTTTTGGCCTAAAACAGTGATTTAAGTTGGTAAAACTTGGAAATATAAATTATTGACATTTAGGGCAATAATGTAAGTTAGCACAACAAAGGAAGCCAGTTGTCTGCTCAAAAACAAGTTGGTGAGTTGTTGTTACTTATATCTTTAAGTTGGGGTTCACAACAAGGGACAATAGTTCTGATAACTCTTATTTCTTTGTTGGGAAATGCGGGAAAGCGGTGAAATTCGCTCATTAGCGAAAGCTAGCGGCTAACTGATGCTAGCGACTAACTGATGCTAGCGGCTAACTGATGCTAGTGGCGCTGCTTGTAATTTTTCTGTAATGCTGCTGACAAACAAACAAACAAACAAACAAACAAACAAACCGAACCTAAAAAAACAAAACCTCTGCAGAGATAATAAATAATCATACGAGTAAATTCTGTATAAATAAATAAATGAAACAATAATTTCTGATGTTATTATATTCTAATGTTGTTTCATCATTGATTTTTTCCATTTTTGAATCCTTTTCATGTCTTTTTGTGTCTTTTCTGGTCATTTTGTGTCCTTTTTTTAGTCATTTGTGTCTTTTTTGGTCATTTTGCGTCTTTTTTTAGTCATTTTGTCTTTTCTTGGTCGTTTTGTGTCTTTTTTTGTCATTTTGTGTCTTTTTTCGGTCATTTTGTGTCTTTTTTAGTCCTTTAGTTCAACATAAAATGTGATTTTGAATCCTCTTTTTGTTGCAAACCGGAACAAAGGTTGCAAATCTACCATATATGTCACAACCCCCGGTTGTGACTTGTCTGTGGCATGCATTACTGCTGGGGGGCGTGGTCTCGGCAGCTCCAGCTTACACACCTGCAACGCATCTCATCAGTCCTGCACTCAGGTTTCTCATTCCACAATCAACACTCCTATAAAAGACCAGACCAGCCTTCCAGTCCCCGCCGGATCGTCGAATCAGTTTGTATGAGACTCACCAGCAACCTAGTAGTAACTCTGTTTTTTTGTGCCTGTTCCTAACCTTGTTTTCTCTGCCTCGCCTCAGACCATCGTGCCTCAACCTGTACCCAGTCCAGCTCACCAGCCAGCCGAGAGCTCTGGATCCGAACCCGCTCCTGAATTCCCAGCACCACCCCTTCGACCTGTTTTTCTTTGTGAAAAATCTAAATAAATCATCCATATCTCTCTGATCTCTGGTCTGCGTCTGAGTTCTGGTCACCGGTCCTGACAATATAAGAGGGTTCTATCATTTGATACTAAATCTATTTGAGCTTGTCTCCAGTTTTACTTGGTATATCATCATCAAACTGAAACTGGCCTCATGGAGTTTACAGCCAGAACTTTAGAGGTAAATGTACAGTAGGGCTCCACGCTGCTTTGAAGGAGTCATGCTTTGGCTGCAGAGGGTTAAGCCACCAAGCTCAGCCTCTGCTACCACATTTAGCCTGTTAGCTCCTGTTAGCTAGAGCAACAATGCTAATGTTATTTAGAATCAACCAACCAGGGGCTGCTGCTCTAAACGAAGCACACTGACACAGTAACCAAGGTTAAACCTATTTAGCTTGATTAAACAGGACTGCTAAAGCTAGCGACCTGGCTAATTAGCTGGGTCAGCTTATTAGCTCAGATTACTACTCAGTCACAGTGAAGAGCAACTGTTAGCACTGTTAGCTTGCTCCTGTTTGCTACAATAGACTAGTGGGTTGGGTTTTTTCAATTTGATGCTGAGTTTTAAATCAAGTTCATAACCACACCTATGTAGTAAATGAGTCAATATTGCTTTAAAGTGCCTCATCAGAATCGCTGAGTCATCATGAAAGTGTAGCAAAAATAATGAAACTCTGAGGTCTTGTTATAAACATTTACACACATATCAGTCCAACAACAAGTCTCTAAAATGTGTTTCCTTCATTTTATACAGATTTTTTAATTGGATGTATGTGATTTTGGCATGTCCCACACACTGCTCCGCTTAAATGATACTAATTCAGAAAAAAAAATTACATGGTTATATAGTCCACAACAAGTTATTTGATAAAATTAGTCATTTTAATCCTAAATATTCTATTTTCATAATCATATCAAACACTTTTCATGTGTCCCTGAAATGTCAGTCCACCCTGTCATTACGGTGTTACTGGCCCTTTAAGAAACCCTCTGACGCTCTCAAGGACATTTTCCCGCCAATTTGTCTTTTTTTAATGAAAGCTGAAACAGTGGCTAGTTGCAGAATAAGTATTTTCTGTTCGAGGCCAGAAATTCCAGTCTGTCCACCTGTGCTGTCACTGAGCCGGAACAGGTGTCAGTTAATTCTGCTGATTGCTTTGATCTGATTGCCTTTGATCTTTGATGTGATTACAGTTACAGATACACACACATGCACGTGGCCCTTTCAGAATTTCCCCAGAGGAAATTTTCTAGTGCAGTAGGAGAAGTAATATTTCTTTCTGTAGTGAACTCGGCGTTTGTTCTAGTCAGAAAGACATACATCTTTCTGTCATAGTCATCTTTTAAGTGGTCTTTCTAGATGCTTTTGGCTCTATGGCAACATAAAAACATAGCAAAGCGAGCCTTGCAGCAGTTCTGCCCTTCTTATTGTCTTGTGATCAGAGATATTTCGCCTGAAAGCCCTGAAAGCCCTGAATGTAGCCTGACTCGTCAAGAACAGCTTGACGAGTCAGGCTACATTCAGAGAACAGCCCATTCCTCTCTGTGAGACACACAGAAAAACTAAAAAAACTTTTTGCTTATTCACTTTTAGCCAATGATTGACCAGATTGCTCAATAAGTTATTGAGTACAGTTCTTTCAGCTGATTTGACTGAGATAAATATTTCCCTGAACATTAACTCTTCCTGTTTGATGCATTCTTTTGTTCAATATCTAACGAGACGAGGCCTTGAATCCCGACTCCTGACTCACGACAGGTCTGGAACCAAACAGTCTGGTCTGTATCATTAAAACACAGTTGAAAAAGAACTAAACAAACTGTCTTTTAACTCGATGGAGTCTTGAGGTATTTTTTCCATTTTTGAATCCTTTTCACGTCTTTTTGTGTCTTTTTTAGTCGTTTTGTGTCTTTTTTAGTTATTTTGTGTCTTTTTTTTTTGTCATTTTGTGCCTTTTTTAGTCCTTTAGTCCAACATAAAATGTGAATTTGAATCTTTTTATTACTTTCAAAACACTATCATGCTCAATAAAGAATTTTAAATGCTGCAAATGTGATGCTTTAAACAGGAAGTCCACAAACCAATTGGTGACGTCACAAACCAAAGAAAAATTCATGAATTCATGGATAAAATACAAGCTCCTTTCAATGTGACCCATTATATTACCAACATTTGGTTATTTCTTATGGACGGACTGTTTAATTGCCAGTGACAGTTTACTGAAAAGTCAAGCTCCAGTGGCTGATCATGGCCCAGCATCATCTATCACAGGATCACATGAGACTATTTATACATGAATAAACGTACAGTCTGAATATAGAAAATACAATTTGGTGAATCTTGTCAGTGCTTTGGGAGAAACAGATGGATATGTGGGTGGCTGGGCTTTTTTCAGGAACACCATTTTACTAACTAACCACAGGAAAGTATGTGAAAGTCATTTATTTCTCGTCCTGCTTTCCTTGCTGAACTTCTGTTCTGTCTGGAAATTAGAAAAGAAATTCATATGGTATTGAGATTTCATGCTTCTGGCCTCATGAACAGAGAGTCAACCCATGCTGCCTGGTAGTTTACTTCTGACTCTATGACTCCTCCATCCTGCATCACACAGGCCTTTATGAAAGGTGGCGAAAGGATTAACACTAAGCCAATATGTATTTAAAAAGGTGTGTCAGTCACAGCTGCTGGCCTGGACCCGGACACGCGAGGACATGTTGAATAAATACATGGTTAAAATAAAGCTTCCTGGATTACTTCATAAATCTGGGTCCACCTACTGGTTTGGCTCCACTGAGCTGATCTCCACCAGTGTTTGGGAGGGGGAGTAGCTCAGCATAAACAGCGAGAAGACGTCGGTCCTCCCAAACCAGGTTCATCAGCCTGTTTCCTCCTCCACAGGAAGCTCCGCAGCAGAGCGGAAATGCTATTTTAGTGCCGCATCGTGCCGTGTAAGAACCAAGAGTCCATTAGAGGTCTACTTGGAAGTGCAGTTTCCGTCAGACCTGACCGCATTGTTTCTAAGCAGGAACTGACTTTAATTAGAATCTACCTTGGGTTTCTTTCAGAGCACGGCCATGATTCCTGCCTCAGAGTGGAATAAACAAAATGTTTTAGTGGAGGAGGAATTGATTTGGGTGTTATATAACTGAAGAGAGACGAGCTTTTAGTCTCATGTTAAACCTTTCCTGCTCCTCTGGTGTCCAGAGGGGTTGGCCATGTGGTTCACCTCAGAGTCAAACAGGGTCAACAACCAGCACACTTTCTGTCTTTCACATGCTGTAGACGCCTAGTGATGATACTAGCCCATCCATCCAACCATCCATCCATCCATCCATCCATCCAACAATTCATCCATCCATCCATCCATCCATCCATTAATCCATCCATCCATCCATTAATCCATCCATCCATTCATCCATCCATCCATCCATCCACCCATCCATCCATCCATCCATCCATGCATCCATCCATCCATCCATCCATCCATCCATTAATCCATCCATCCATCCATTAATCCATCCATCCATTCATCCATCCATCCATTCTCGTCCGATTATCCAGGGCCGGGTCGCGGGGGCAGCATAATATGTCTTTTTTGGTAATTTTGTATCTTTTTTGGTAATTCTATGTCTGTTTGGTAATTTTGTGTCTTTTTAAAATAATTTTGTGTCTTTTTTTGGTAATAGTGTGTATTTTTTTTGGTAATTTTGTGTCTTTCTTAACAATATTGTGTCTTTTTTGGTAATTTTGTGTCTTTTTAAAATAATTTTGTGTCTTTTTTTGGTAATAGTGTGTATATTTTTTGGTCATTTTGTGTCTTTTTTAAAATATGTTTGTGTCTTTTTTGGTAATTCTGTGTCTTTTTTGGACATTTTGTGCCTTTTTTAAGTAATTTAGTTTTTTTTCTGTCATTTTGTGTCTTTTTTTTGGTCATTTTGATACTGTCTCCAGCCGCCCCCAGGTAATATGGTTTTAGATGGTGTATACTACTTCTATGTGGTATCTACTGTTGACCTACTATCCCCCCTTTAAGGGTTAGGGTTAGTTCCCCTAAAAAGACAAAAATAGAGATGGTTAAAGCTTATTTCCTCCAATATTTGACTGAACACTGAAGTAATTTGAAGTTCAAAGTCCTAGAAAACTAAAAAGTGTGGGATTGGGTGGGATCTTGGCCCTTTTAGGGGATTTTCAAGAGGCAACACATTAGCAGCCTATGACACATTTAATAATACAATAAGACACACTGCAAGCATGATGTCATACACTCCAGAATATGAGCTGAAAACCTGAGCAAGTATTTCCTCTCTCTTCTCAGAGAGGCAGAACATAATGGAGCTGTGAGGACCAACAGAAACGTGGCCCACGCTGCCCCCTGCAGGCTGTGGACGGTCACTACACCACATATAAACTATTCATGGCAATATACGGTTTTTCCTTTCAGCTGTCATTAATGATGCATTGCTTTCACTTTTTGTGGGGCATTTTGTGCCTTTATTAGATAGCTAACAGTAAAATATAACAGGGAATTAAGGGATAGAGATATATGCGGAATGGCAGCCAATAAAGACATGCACTGAGGACATGGTGGTTCATGGTCGGCCCTCGGGCACAAACTGTTCACACTTTTTATCCAGTTAGTCTGGATATTACATTTTTATTAGCTGACTGAAGCTGTTGCTGCTGGTTCCAAGATCATCAGGCAGTCTTAAGGTATTTTGTCCATTTTTGAATCCTTTTCATGTCTTTTCGTGTCTTTTTTAGTCATTTTGTGTCTTTTTTAGTTATTTTGTGTCTTTTTTGGTCATTTTGTATATTTTTTTAGTCATTTTGTCTTTTTTTTTAGTCATTTTGTGTCTTTTTTTGGTCATTTGTGTCTTTTTTGGTCATTTTGTATATTTTTTAAGTCATTTTGTGTCTCTTTTTTTAGTCATTTTGCATCTTTTTTTGTCATTTTGTGTCTTTTTTAGTCCTTTAGTCCAACATAAAATGTGATTTTGAATCTTTTTATAACTTTCAAAACACTATCATGCTCAATAAAGAATTTTAAATGTTGCAAATCTAACATATAAGAGGGTTCCATCCAGTTCTTTCATTTGATACTAGATATATTTGAGCTTGTCTCCAGTTTGAGGTAAATGTACAGTAGGGCTCCACGCTGCTTTGTTTTCTAGTCTGGATGTGATGAAGAAGTCATTCTTTGGAGCTTTTGGAGACTCCAGAGGGTTAAAGTTGAACCTCTGTCTCATTTGTGTTTTTCAGATATAATTCTATATGTAGGCCTCTTTATATCTTCATTAGACTGTTCATCAGGCACCATCACACCTGCCGGACCAGCAGGATGTTGTTTAAAACATCCGAAATTACACCTGACAGGTATTTTTACCTGACAACCAGGATGGAAACTGCCTACTAGATACACAATGCCAAGCCACTTTATTAGGTACACCTCTACAATGAAATGTAACCACAACATTGATCTTAATCAACTCATAATCTTGGTTTTCTCCAAACAAATGTACATTTAGTTGTTCCAGACATTAAAATTAACAAGAAACTGAAGAAAACAAGGCTGGTCTAATAATTGTTTACATGACTGCATCTGTTTATTGTGTTTTGTTTTTAAAATGTCTAATAAAAGGGTTGAAAGTGTTTTGATGATCCTGTATATGACACACCAGATTATGCTGAAAAACAGTATACTCCTAACTTAAAAACAAAATACTTAATAAGTATTATCTAAAACTTTATACGAACCTTGTACACAGTTCCCTAATAGTGTAAATGACAGAAAAATTGAGAACCATTGCTGCAAAAACACCCAAAATCCAACCATCAATCAATAATCAGCAGGAAGATTTCTACATTTTAGCTGCAGTGGATGTCAAAGCACCTAAAATATGACATTTGATTACAACTCATCCAGTTTTCTCCATAAATAGAAACAAAAATAGTTCATAACTCTCCTGTCATCAATCACCCATGCATGCCTAAGGAATTATATAATTAAAATACCATTTTAAACTCCTTTTAAGGCAACAATCAAAGAAATCAACGAGACCAAAAGCTCAGTTCAACTAACACAGAATTGTATTTTATTTAAAACTCTCGTCATAGAAGTGCACAGCACTGACTGGAATCCTCTGCGAACAGAAGAGCAACAATTTACTCTGCAAATAAATTGTGACATCTACAAGTAGATTTTTCTTATGTTTTATAAATGACACAAAAAAAAAACACAACAAAAGAAAAGTTGGAGGTACAGAACACCGACACAAACAAAGTGTTCTCTAATCTCAACTACAAACCAACATCAGTCCCTTTCTGTAACTGCCCTTCACAAAGGCTACGAGGTATTTCTTTACATTCATGTAATACTTCTGAGGTAATTTGGCTCAAATAAATACAAGACTTTTTTGGTCTGTAGCTAAATTATACAGTGACACCAGTGGTGCAAACTCTGCCTCTAACCACCTCTCAACAACATTCATACCCAAATATCTCAAACAAACAAAACAAAAAAACCTACTGCAGGCTCTCCACAGAAAACAACATATTGCACATTGTGTACACCTTGTGGGTCAAAGTGCTGGACTCATCTCATCTCATCTTCAAATTAAAAACTTTTTCTTTTTTCCTTTCAGGGTATTTCAAGAGAAACTGCTCACATCTCTTCCTGAAAACTGATCATCGGTCAAAGCACGGAGCAGCGCAGGTGTAGTGCATGCTGACTTGGTAAGCCCTGTTAGGAAGGCTGGACTTTGGATCTTGCACGGCGCCGGTGTTGGCGTTGGGAGGCTGCATGCTGGCGCTGGAGTGGCTGAGGTAGGCGGCGGGGGGCCGGTGGCCCGGCGGCTGGGCCTGCTGGGGGAACGGCACGCTGGGCCGGTGCAGGTACTGAGCCACGGAGGCCGACTGGCCTGAAGCATGAAACACCGTCTGGCCCTGCTGCTGCTGCTGCTGCTGCTGCTGCTGGCCCACCGGCTGGCACTTCTGCTTGTTGGCCTCTTTGACGTCACTGTCATGTGCTCTAGAAAAAGTAGGAACAAAGAGTTGCACTGCTGATGAGTGAAAAGGTTCTGTGCTGTGTTAGCCTGAATGTATAAGCTGCTGTCTGCCTGTTCTGTGAGGGATCCTATTGTCCTTGTGTAATGTGGCAGCTTGCATGGTGTGTAGTCGGTATCCATTCATCTTTAGCCACGTTTCCATTAGGTACTTTTCCCTCTATGGGTGTGGCTTGGCAGAGAGGATCCACCCAACTTCTCAGGCTCAGGTAGCGGCTCAGAGAGTACCTGCCTCGGGTTGGGACTTTCTGAGCCAGAGAATCACATCCGTGATTAATTTGCAGACTGGACTCTGAGGGGTTAACATCTCCTGCTCTGACTGCAGCTGGGAGAGACTGCTGCGGGAGGACTGGGCCGCTTGTGAGTGCTTTGGGACGGCGCCTGCTACTCGTTAAGAAGAGTAGGAACGAGTCTCCAAAAGTCTCCAATAACACCAGAAAAAGTTGCTAGATTTTGTCGCTAGTTGCTTTTTTAAAAAAAGAGTCTCTAGAAGTGTCTGAATAGTCGCTAAATAGTGAGACAAAGTCGCCTAGTTGGCTACGCTGCTTGCCGCGTCGGTCTGTTGTCACATTCGAACTCTGTTGGTTAGCCGCTACTAAAATGATCAAGGGGAACTAACTAGTGGGCGGAGCCAAAACACTCAGCCGCTTTCCAAAAACTACTGAGTGAAACACGTCTTTTATTGTAGGTTAGGGTACGAGCATGTATAGCAACATGTGAGCTACAGACGGATACGTACATGAGGAGTTTCTCGGCACACGGGACGATGTTCTCCCAGGTGTAGCCTGTGAGGCGCTGCAGGCGGGGGGGCCATGTGGGGGACAGGTGGAGGATGAGGCGGGAGGTCGCCACACAGGAAGCAGCGACCAGCGACGGGACGAAACACAGGAACACATGATCTGAGATAGGAAGAGAGAAAACAGTGATCCATCAACACATGCAGCAAAATAACTGAGCATAAAAAGTACATAATTGGTCAAAAATTATTGTGGCCTTAAATATGCATTCTCTCTAATGGCAGAGGGTTACATGGTATAGAAGTCTATGAGAAAATTACCCTACTTCTCACTTGATTTATTTCCTCAGTAAACATTTTCCTGGAGAGTTTATGGTCACAATCACTAGTTTCATGTCTTCTTCATTACAGCATAATGTTAATTTTGTAAGCTAAGGTCCCATCTAGAGTAAAAAAGACGATGAAGCAGGGTAATCTACATAAAGTCGTTACCATGGCGACCTGTCAATCAGGACAGAGGCGTAGCTTTGTGTATCCATGGCACTGTGGACATTTAAATACCTGGAAACTTGCTTTTGGGCATTGTTTGAGTTTTTGTCTTACAACTTTGACCCTTTCAAATCATGTTTTCAGTTCATGAAAGTTAATTATCATTTCGGTCACCTTAAACAACATTTATTTATTGATTTCTCCCTTGATGTTCCTCACCTTTTACTGAAAAATATCCATCTTGATGCCCCAACAACTTGGCAACTTCAATTTGTTATTCAACATAACCACATAAATCCAATCATGAAAGTGAAAAAACCCTTGCTAAACTCCTGCTAAGGCTAACTAGCAGAGCAGAGCGGTAGCTTTTGTTTTGACTCCATGGAATTAATCAGTTAAGATTACTTTGAATTAGTAAGAAAACATTGTAGTTGAAAAAGCCAAAAAATCTGTACAATGACACTGCATACGTTTACATTTTTCAGGTCCGAAACAGTTCATTGAGCATATTTGTGGTTTTTATTGTCATAAATACTATAAATATATTTCAGATTTTGGGCTCAATATGTTAATAAAGTGGATTAAAGTGAAAAAAATAATTGTCAGATCATGCTGAAGTTGTGCTAAGAAAATACCAAATACCAAACATGAGTATAGTAAATATTAGGTGGTATATCAGACTCCAGAGGACCCGGGGGAGGGGGTAATATTTTGAGAATTAAAGTGGCAAATCTACGAGAAAAAAATTTGCAGATTTATGAGATTTAAAGTGGTGAATCTGGGAGAAAAAATTAGCTTTTTCCCACTTTTGTCTCATAAATCTGCGACTTTTTTCGAGCAGATTTGCCACTTTAAATCTCTTAAATCTGCACATTTTTTTCTCGTAGATTTGCCGCTTTAATCTAATAAATTTGCAACTCTTATGAAATGCAACTTACCTTGCAGGGAAACCTCCAGGAAGTAGTCAGCGTACTTCTCCATGTAGAGCTTGGTCTTCTCCAGGCAGCTCATGGGCCAGCCGTCATGCAGGTCTGCCTCGTGGACGGCAGCAGACAGGTAGTACTCTATGAAGTGAGCCGCTGTGGGCAGATACAGGTTCCACTGGAAGGTCTCCAGCAGCAGCAGCTCCATGTGGAGCAGACCCTGCTTGGTCAGGACCAGGTTCATGGAGCTCATGCAGCCCAGACTGTTCAGAGCCTCCAGCTTGGGCACCCGGTCCTCCCGCTCCTCAAACTTACCTGCAGAGAGGAACAAACCATCACACCGTGCACAAAGAGACCAGGAGCATACAGGTGAAACCAGAAGTTTACATTCACTATATAAAAAGACACATATGCTGTTTTTCTCACTGTCTGACGTGAAATCAGACAATCACTTTTCCTGTTTTAGGCTTTAGCTAGGTTTAGCTTCAGGTCTGAGGTAGTGCAGAAAATAAATAAATACAATAAACAATAACAATTAGAACAATATTTTGAGGTTGTATGCTGTGTACAATATTAGGAAGCTTGATAAAAAAAATAACAACAATAACTTAACTTAAGTGTTCCTTGGCTAGGTATCAATACTTTTGACACCCTAGTGTCTACATAAGAGTGACACAAGCCTGTCAGAAACATGACATGACAAGTATCATGAGCATTAATGTTACTTCAGAGTGTCATTAATGTTCATGACACATCCCACATCTGGTCATGTCACTCTTATGACGACACCTTCAAAATAAAGTGTTACCATATCTTGCTTAAGTCACAAAGGCATGTTTAAAAAATTGCCTAAGTCACATTTTATTCTGACTTAGGCATAATAAATCTGCTTAAGTCACACACTTGACATAGGCCATTATCTTAAAGTCACATGATAAATCACATGATCTGATCAACTGAGGATGGAGGAGATTTTACCATAGGTGGCTATGAGGAGATGATTTAAAAAAAATTTAAAAAACAATTTTGAAAAAAGGACTAGGCGATTATTTAAACAGTGTGACTATACAGTTGAAACCAGAAGTTTACATACACTATATAAAAAGACACATATGCTTTTTTTCTCACTGTCTGACATGAAATCAGAGAATCACTTTTCCTGTTTTAGGTCCGTTAGGATTACCAAAATTATTTCTATTTGCTAAATGCCAGAATAATGAGAGAAGGATTTTTTTTGGACAATTATTTATTACTTTCTTCAAAGTCAGAAGTTTACATACACTAACATTATTATGCCTTGAAACAATCTGTGAAAGCCCAGATGATGCTGTCATGTCTTTGGAAGCTTCTGATTGGTTTATTGACAACATTAGAGTTAATGAGAGACACACCTGTGGATGTATTTTAAGGCTCACCTGAAACACACTGCTTCTTTGTGGAACATCATGGGAAAGTCAAAAGAAATCAGCCAAGATATCAGGAAGAGAATTGTGTGTATGTAAACTTCTGACTTTGTTAAAATAATCGCCTAAGTCCTTTTTTGTCAAAATTGTTTTTTTTTGCCTAAATCATCTCCTCATAGCCACCTATGGTAAAATCTCCTCCACCCTCAGTTGATCAGATCATGTGATTTTACCCCTTTAAGATAATGGTCTATGTCAACTGTGTGACTTAAGCGGATTTATTATGCCTAAGTCACAATAAAATGTGACTTAGGCAACACTTAAGTTAAGTTATTGTTATTTTTTTTATTTATTTTTTTTTAAATCAAGCTTGCCTAATATTGTGCACAGCATACAACCTCAAAATATTGTTCTAATTGTTATTGTTTATTGTATTTATTTTGTGCACTACCTCAGACCTGAAGCTTGTTATCATAGTTGCAGTTTCTTTTTGCACAACTGTTTTTATTTTATTATAAATATTTAACCTGTGGTTCTGTTCATTTTTTTACATGTTGCATTTTTCTTGTTAAAAAAAATATTTCTGTTAAATTTTGGGGTCTTTGTTTTTATCCTTGTGGTATCAAAAAATGGTGTCGATTATCGTATATTTATCGGTTCGAGTTGAACATTTTAGTATGGTGACAACCCTAGTAGACACCTTCAAAATAAAGTGTTACCATATCTTGATTAAGTCACAAAGGCATGTTCAAATTTCATTTATTTCTCTTAAGTTACATAATGTACACACAGTGTTATTACTATGCCAATAGCCATCCTTTGTTACATCCTTTTAGAGTGAAATGATCAATAAATGTCATATGTTACACTTTTGGTGATTTTTTTTGTGTTTCCTTCAAAACTTTTTTTTTTTTTTTTTTTTTAATATTTTATTTTCAGTTTTATACATGTAATGTGTACAAATATAAACATATAAACATACAATATACCAACAGTATAGAGACATAACAAAGCCCCCAAATCTAACAAAAAAAAAAAAGTCAGTGTTCAGGTCAATACAAACGATTACATGAAGCACTTGGTGTAAGAGATGTACCGATGTGGTCTAAATATGGCTGCCAAATTTTCAGAAAGGTGTTATATCGTTTTCTGAGACAATAGGTGATTTTTTTCCAGAGGGATACAACTATTGATCTCAACAGACCACCTATCAATAAGAAGAGGGGAGTCAGATTTCCATATTTCCTGCAAAACTTGAAAAAATGACTATTATTTTAACATTTTTTTTGGTGATTATTTTAACAGGGAGATGATATTTGTGTGTGTGAGGTCTTACTGGCCAGGAGCAGACAGGAGAGCGAGACCATGTGGAGCTGCTGCACCGTGACGTCGTAGCGGTCCATGAAGAGGTCCAGCAGGTAGACGGCCAGGTGTCTGGCTGCAGGACTCAGACGGAAACGGTTACTGACGATCGCTACCAGGTCCGCAAAGTACCGTCTCAGGCTGAGCTGAGGGGACTGGCCTTTATAGGAGGGCAGCTTCAGTTCCTGTTACACAAAATATTACATTAGATTCATCTGGTTTAACTCTGTTATAATACTAAATACTAAATAATAAATTCCCTTTGCAGGATCTTTTGAAGTTTTTAAATCCTCCTTAAAAACACACTTTTTCTCCCTGGCTTTTAATCACGTTTAAGTGGACATCTTGCAAAAACAAAATTTAATTTAAATTTTTTATTTATTTTATTATATTTTAAATGTATTTTATTCTATTGTTGCACTGTGTTTATGTATTTTAGCTTTTACCGTATTTCCTGCAACTGTGATATCTGTACAGCACTTTGGTCAACCCCGGTTGTTTTAAATGTCTATAAATAAAGTTTGACTTGACTTTGTGACCAGCAAATACACCCTATTAATCTGTTTATTTGATTATATTGATATTGTTGATTTAAACGGGTTAATAATTATATTTAGGTACTTTTTAGTTCAGTCTGCTTGAGTTGGGCAGTTTACAGGGCAGCTATGTTTACGTTCGAGGTCCTTAGAATCAGCATGTGTTGAACAATGTGTGTGTGTTCTTTAATACTATGTATACACAACATACTTGCAAATATGCACACACACTAGAGCTAGACTGGGCCAGTATAAGCTCATCACAGATATGCTGATATCAGCATGTTTTGGCTGGTAAGTAATAAGACACTGTGATGTAGAAATACCAATATGTGCTGGAAAATAATTCAGAAACTGTCTTCACTACTTAGTTTGGTCCCTCGAGGAGGAAAGACCAGTTTTAATATTTTTATTTTAACTGCAAAATATTTTCCTTCCTTTTAATATTACATACTCTGGGTACAATTCTTAAAAAATGCAAAAATAATCATTAAAGATTTTTTTTATATTATTATATGCATTTTATTTTAGAAATTAATATCTACTTAGTTTGGTCCACCAGGGAGCAAATGCAATTTTTTTGTATTTTTATTTGAAGTGCAAAATATTTTCCTTCATTTTACTAGTACATACTCTGGGTAAAATTCTTCAGAAATTAAGTAATAATAATTAAGGGATTTTTAAATATTATTATTATTATTATATGCATTTTATTTTAGAAATTAATATCTACTTAGTTTGGTCCACCAGGGAGCAAAGACAATTTTTAATATTTTTATTTTATGTGCAAAAAAGTTTCTTTCCTTTTACTCTTACATATTCTGGATACAATGAAGAAATTAAAAAAAATAATAATTAAGGGATTTTTTAATATTATAATATGCATTTACTTTTTTTGAGTTTGGTCCACCAGGGAACACATTTTTAATATTTTTATTTTATGTGCAAAATAGTTTCTTTCCTTTTACTCTTACATATTCTGGGTACAATTCTTAAGAAATTAAAAAATAAATGATTTGAAAAAATGTATTACTATATGCATTTAATTTAGAAATGAATATCTCCCAAAAAAAAAAAATATATATATATATGAATGAATTAATTGGTATCAGCCTTAAAAAAAGACAACACTTAAAAAAATATATAATAAATATATAATAAATATAAAATATAAATATAAGATATCCAATGCTAAGAACACATATTAATGAAGGGATGTCATCTATAAAAACAATAATTCATAAATAAAGCAGCATGAAACAAAAAAAACAAGATATGCACAATCATGATAGAATATTAAAGCATGTAAAAGTGATTCCCATGGAGGCTCTAATCTGTCTCTTTAGTCAGTAATGTGTGTGTCCCACTAACTTTGTACCGCAGTGACTGGTAGATGTCTGCAGCCAGCTGTCCCTGCCACCACTGATCCTCCAGCTCCATTGACCCGCAGCTGAGGAAACTCTGAAATGCAGAAACACGTGAAGGCATCCAGTCAGCTAAAACTCCACACTGAAGAAGATTTGCACGTGAAAAAAGCTTTGATGCACAGTGTGAAACAGCTGAGGTGTCATATAACAGCTATAACAGTTCATAGAACTGTCCCAGTTAGCGCATCAGAACTTTCCACCCTCATCAACCGCCTCTCCTTCATTCTCTCTTTTTATTTTTCCACCACTAGGAAATAAAAAACTGTTGGAAAAGTTAAAACTCACCCAAAGAGCACATGTAGTGAATATTACGGGCTGTTTTTAGTGAAGGAAACTTCCATTCAAACTAGCCACACATGCTCTCTCCCACTCATTGTTGTAGCCGGGGAGGCACGAGCTCAGCAAACACTACTGCTGCCTTCACGGACCGCCGGAAACGCCAACTTTAAGCCGAAAGTTCATCAACAACCTACGCAAATGAAGCCGCGAGAGCTAAAATGTGGGATTTAACGCGTATAAAACACTAAATGTATGTCAAAACAGATTTATATAATACATTCTTTAATGGAAGGCATTTGTTATTATGATTTGATTTTTTTTTTGTCTTCCGAAGGGGATTTTAAAGATGATTTCAGATTTTCCGATATGTCCTTGAATGCATCTACTGCTGCCTTCACTGACCGCCGGAAACGCCAACTTTAAGCTGAAAGTTCATCAACAACGTACGCAAATGAAACCGAGAGAGCTAAAATGTGGAATTTAACTGGTTGAAAACACTAAATGTATGTAAAAACAGATTTATATAATACATTCTTTAATGGAAGGCGTATGTTATTATGATTTGATTTTTTTTACTGTCTCCCGAAGGGGGTTTTAAAGATGATTTCAGATTTTCCGATTAGTCCTTGAATGCATCGCTGCGTTTCCATGACCTGTATTGCACACAGGACGCAGCCAATTAGAAGTAAGTATAGGAGCTGTCACCAGCCAATCAGCGGCCTGATGTGGCCAATAACCAATAAGATGAGAATTAGTCAGGATCCAGTTTTCCACAGCAAGAAACCAACAGCAGTGAAATAAAACTATAAAAAGTAAATTTACTCAAGTATTGTACTTAAGTACAACTGTTCAGGAACCTGTTCTTTACTTGAGTATTTGCATTTTATGTAACTTTATACTTCTTCTTCACTACATTTTCAGGCCAATATTGTACTTTTTACGCTGACAGCTTTAGTTGCTTTTCAGGTAAAATTTTAACATAAAAAACATCCAATCCACTTTATTTATACAGCACAATTTAAGCAAACACAAGGTTTCTAAAGTGCTGCACAAAAAGATAAACACAATAAATAGATAACACAATAAAAGCATAATAAAATGAAGAAGTAGACAATAGAACGATGAAATACAATATGCATTAAAGGTTAACCCTTTATAATGCTAACATTAGCTCAACTTTGACTATACAGTACCTTTTATTAACATGCAGCCCAAAGCACAGACAAAAAAAGTTTACAAAAATAGAATAATACTGTTATTCAAAGTCAATAAATAAGAGTCAATAAAATAATAAAATAAAAATAAACACCAGGAATAAAAAATAATGAAAAACAAAGCTTTTAAAAAATAATAATAATCATAATCATAATTTAATAATTTAATAATTTAATAATTTAATAATTTAATAATTTAATAATAATAATTTAATAATTTAATTTAAAAATAATAAAATTAAAATTAAAACTGAAAAAAAAAAATACTCCAAAATAAAAGACAGATTAAAAGCTCTTAAGCCAGGTCACCTTGATGTGGCACATTTTGGGACTTTTGAAGCAATGTAGAAATAAAATATATATAATGGAATATTATATGATATGGAATTGATCTGATTGCAAGTTATATATTGTATAATATGATATTCATGCTTCATGCAGACAAGCCCAGATCACTGAATGTCCCATCCATCCTTTGATTAAATTTAAAGTAATTAAAGCCACTTGAATGACTCCCTGGATTGTGTAATAATGGACATAAACTGAAACAAGGTTTTTATGTGTCAGGCTATAGATATTATACTGATATTTCACTACAATTCATAACCCATCTGTCACTTTCCCTGCTCGTCTTGCTCTCTTGCTTTAGCCCGAGGCAGCCTGAGAATCTCTCAGCTCATCATGCTGCAGATCAGAATCCATCTTTTATATCCTTCTCTGTCTCAAAATGCAACGTGACAAAGTCGTTTGTGAGGAACTGAAATTCACAGTCAGTAAGTCTATCTTTAATGTATAATGCACTCTGCACATTTCTCCACTTAAAATTGCACTAAGTTGTATATAGTATATTATTATTATTATTATTATTATTGTATATTTGTATATTGTTAAATATCTTTTCTTAGAGTGTTTATTTTTTATCTTTATCTTAAAATTGTGTGAAACTTTGCAGCTGTAACAAAGAAATTTCCCCACTGTGGGATTAATAAAGTCAAATCTGAATCTGAATCTAATATTTGCTGCAAATGTGAACACAAGTCAAATAGAAAATGCATGTGTGCATGTGTCTGGGTAAACTGCTTTTAGAGCCATATTTACTATAAGCTGTGTGGTTGTCTATGTCAGTTTAATGCTGCCAAAATAATGCACTGAGTCATTTTTTTGTAGCACAAATTCAAAGTGGGTCAGTGTGCCCCAGCAGCAGCTCAGCTCAGTTCAATCTGACCCAAATAGGTTAAAGCGACATCACTGTTACAATGGCTTTCCTCTCTTTAACAGCAAATTGACTCATCTAATGCCGTATCCACGGCAACCCCAACATCCCAATGTGCTGCAGAGGAAGAATTATTGCATATATAATAAATCATTAAAGAGCTTTTTTAGCTATGTCTGTGAATAGCTGGACAAGTATGTTTTATTTTGTCTTGTATTATGTTAGAACTCTATTTGAAAGAAAAAAAATGAAAATATATATATATATATATATATATATATTTATTTTATTTTTTATTTTTTTATTTTAATTTTAATTTTTTAATTTAATTTTTTAAAATGTATTTATTTATTCATTTTTTCTTCCTATTTATTCATTTTTAATTTATAAGCACCAAGAAGAAGGAAAGAAAGGAAAGAAATGTTTATTTTATTTTATTTTTATTTTATTGTATTTTTTTAATTTTTAAATTTATTTATTTATTTTTTTTTTTTCTTCCGATTGATTCATTTTTAATTTATAAGCACCAAGAGGACTGCCATCCAATTTCGTTGTATTTTTGTGCAATGACAATAAAGAATTATATTTCTATGTGCATTCAAGCAGCATGGGAGGTTATTATTAAAGGGGATATATTATGCTCATTCCCAGGTTTATACTTATTTTTATGGGGGATTTTACGCTTTAATGTTGAAAAAACACATTCTTTCCCCCGTACTGTGTGAACATACCTGTATTCAGCCTCGTCTGAACATGTTAGTACCTGTCTGTTTGTGCCCCCTCCCAAAAACAGCCCCGTCTGCTCTGATTGGTCCGTGTATCCAGGTCTCTGCACCATGGAGGTATTATAACAACTAGATATTGGATCCAAAGACGACACCTGTTCATTCCAATGAGAGTTGCTTGCCTGCCTTTTTCTGGCCTCCGGTTTATGTCTGTGTTATGCAAAGCAGAATATGCAAAACAGTGTTTTTTTCAACTCGGTCCATAGACTTTACATTGTGATGACATCACAGATTTTTACATTTTCTCAGCTTAACCCTTTGATGCACAACATGGGTCAAAAATGGCTCATTCATCCAAATTTGATTTAAAATTAAATGACCTGATACCAAGGTTATTATAGTTAACGAAAACTAACGAAATAACGAAAACTAGAATTGAAAAAACATTTTCGTTAACTGAAATAAAAATAGAAACTAGAGTTTTTAAAAAAACGATAACTAACTGAAACTGTATTGCGTGGTTACAAAACTAACTAAAACTAACTAAAATTGTTGTGAAAATGTCCTAAGTTTTCGTTTTTGTCAACTTTTTTCATTCATAATTCAGTGTTTCTATTTGAACATGCAACACATGGTGAATATGTTTACTGAGACTGGGATGTTTACACTAGAACCAAAATACAAAACACCCAGAACTGTAAGAGTTAATAACCTTATTGGGGCTGAGATGATAAACCAAAGGAAATAAAGGAAACATTTATTATGACCTCTTTGAATCTGGCACCAACACATAGCCCATTACAAAAAAACTAAAACTAACACTAAAACTAATAAAAACTAAACTAAAACTAAGCATTTTCAAAAACTAAAAACTAAACTAAAACTAGAGAACTCACTCTAAAAACTAACTAAAACTAACTGAATTTGAAAACAAAAATTCACAACAAAATTAAAACTAAAACTAATGAAAAATCCCAAACTATTATAACCTTGCCTAATACTATAATAATAGTAATTTGTTTCAAATAGTTACTTTCCACACTCATATATTTAACATGTTTATGTATAATTTTGTCACACATACAGTGTATCTGGAAGGTTTTCACAGCGCTTCACTTTTTCCACATTTTTTTTATGTTTCAGCCTGATTCCAAAATTGATTAAATTAATTTTTCCTTAAAATTATACACACAATACCCCCATAATGACATTTCTGACCCATGTTGTGCATTAGAAGCGTAGTGATAATTAAAGGGTTTTTATGCAAAAAGTAAGAAATGAAAAACAAAAAAATTAGGATGTATGATGATCAAAAACAAATTGATTGAGGAAAACCTGGAATACTGAATGATGGAATTCATTTATTGCAAAGATATAGAACATAAAAACTCAGTCACTTTAGACCATGTTGTGCATCAAAGGGTTAAGGAAAGTTTGACAAATATTTAAGGTGTCAGTGTCAATAAAGTCGTGCAGTCAACAGTTTTGTAGACGTTTCTCTACATTAATGCTGTTTGGGCCACGGGGGGTTTTCTTTTCAATACATGGATCTCATGTTTTATTTGCTCTGGCTAATGCATCTGGCCACTCTCCTATTCAGACAGATTTCTATCAGCCTGAGCCTCACTGGGCCAATCACAGCCATTTATTTAACCCTTTGATGCACAACATGGTCTAAAGTGACTCGATATGTATGAGTTTCTATCTTCTATATCTTTGCAATAAATTATTTTCATCATTCAGTATTCCAGGTTTTCCTTTTCATTATTCATTTTTTAATAAAATCCCTTTTTGTGTCACTTCTCTTCTAATGCACAACATGGGTCAAAAATGCCCCATATCCATTTTTAGCTAAGTAGCTTGCTAAGCTAACTACTTAGCTAACTTCTTGGCTAAGTAGCTTGCTAAGCTAACTACTTAGCTATCTTCTTGGCTAAGTAGTTAGCAAGTTGCTTGCTAAGCTAACTACTTAGCTAAGTTCTTGGCTAAATAGTTAGTTTAGCAAGCTACTTAGCCAAGTAATTAGCTATGTAATAATACAAAAACCTTTTTTCTTCATAAAGTATGAGAGGAAAAATGGAAATAATGATCAGTTGTTACCAAAAACAAGATATTTAAAGAATACTTGGAATATTCAATCATAGAATAAGTTGATATCAAAAGATAGAGCACAGAAACACACAGCAGCATTAAATAACATGGGATATGAATGCGGGTCATTTTTGACCCATGTTGTGCATCAAAGGGTTAATGTGGTGCAGGTTTTATACACTGACTGGCATCCAGAGCAACTTGTGAAACACTCCAATAGTCAGTGCATCAAATATGCATCAAAAACACTGTTTCTGTTGCATATTTCTGCACTCAAATTCATTTAGAAAAACATTTTTAAGAGACGACAAGACTTTATTAATCCTGCAGTGGGGGAATTTAGTCATCACAGCAGATCAAGATACAGACAGGGGAGTTTACACAGATATAAAACAGAATACAGAATACAAATAAGCCATATATAGAGAGTTTATCCCAACAGGACACCGTTCGTTACTGTATCTCAGCTCGGACACATCTGCAACGCCGCACTTTCTGGTGTTTTTACGGTTGTTTTGAATAAGATCGCCACCACCAGTGTAGATATAATTGATTTATACATATTTAACAATCTACGTGTGGAAATTAATTGATGTGCATGGAGATTTACATGTCTAATTACAAAACTAAAGTAAATCTGATGAAAAAAAGCAGTAAGAACGCTTGGGCGACACTCAGGCCACGATCTTATTTTTATTGGACTGTATTTTATTGTGAAGGACAGAAGAACGGTCCAGGTGTGTTGATAATCATGGTTGATAATGGTGATATTTTTTTGGCTAACCCAGAAACATCCAATTTCCCCCGAAAAACTCCAAGTGTCCGATTGGGGATACAGTTAGCGCTAGGCTAATTTACTGGCGTTAGCGTCCTTTAGCTAACTCTGGTAAACCCGAGGCTAACGTACACGATTAAAACAATATACGGTTGGAAAAATAAGAAGTTAGACTTTAATTTTACACCATTTAATTAATTGGAAGCATGAGATGATCATTTATATTAGTAGTTAATGTGAATTTTTGGTAGAATCTTAGCGGAACAGTGTCCGATTTGGGATACACTTAGCGCTAGGCTAATTTACTGGCGTTAGCGTCCTTTAGCTAACTCTGGTAAACCCGAGGCTAACGTACACGGTTAAAACAATATACGGTTGGAAAAATAAGAGGTTAGACTTTAGTTTTACACCATTTAATTAATTGGAAGCATGATATGATCATTTATATTAGTAGTTAATTTAAATTTTTGATAGAATCTAAGCGGAACGGTGTCCGATTTGGGATACAGTTAGCTCACGGCTAGTTCATCGGCATTAGCGTCCTTTAGCTAACTCTGGTAAACCCGAGGCTAACGTACACGGTTAAAACAACATACGGTTGGAAAAATAAGAGGTTAGACTTTGGTTACACACCATTTAATTAATTGGAAGCATGATTAATATTAGTAGTTAATGTGAATTTTTTATAGAATCTTAGCCGAACGGTGTCCGATTTGGGATACAGTTAGCGCTAGGCTAATTTACTGGCATTAGCGTCCTTTAGCTAACTCTGGTAAACCCGAGGCTAACGTACGCGGTTAAAACAATATACGGTTTGAAAAATAAGAAGTTAGACTTTAGTTTTACACCATTTAATTAATTGGAAGCATGATATGATCATTTATATTAGTAGTTAATGTGAGTTATTGATAGAATCTTAGCGGAACAGTGTCCGGTTTGGGATACAGTTAGCTCACGGCTAGTTCATTGGTGTTAGCGTCCTTTAGCTAACTCTGGTAAACCTGAGGCTAACGTACACGGTTAAAACAAAATACGGTTGGAAAAATAAGAAGTCAGACTTTAGTTACACACCATTTAATTAATCGGAAGCATGATATGATCATTTATATTAGTAGTTAATGTGAATTTTTGATAGAATCTTAGCCGAATGGTGTCCGATTTGGGATACAGTAAAAATAAATTACATACACCATATATACATAAAATACTTACATGGCTGTTATTTCGCATTTATTATTAATATTGCAAATAGAGTTTTGATGTTTTGTTGTTTTTTTTTCCCTCTGAGAGTATTTTGTGTTTAAAAATAGATTGATGCATATTAAATAGGTTGTTGTATGTAGTAGTTTGAACAATGCATGAAAAAAATCAATATATATAGTAGTATTAGATGTTTAAAACAGATATATAATAGTAAATATACAGAAGATATTTATATATGAGATATGCTGTAAAGCAAACATGTAAAAGTATCAAGTGTGCTATTTAGTTTGATGATGTTTGCGCACTCTTTAGCTGTAATTTTCTGAAAACTTGTTTTTCTTGCTGTTATATAATATTTCCATGCTCTGCACCATCATTTCCAAGCATTTTCTACTATTTATAGCAGATGTGTGACGTCCCGACCTGATGGAAGTCGTTACGGTTGTCACGTGTCTGCAACCAGTTTGAACTGTTTTTCCCCCACATGTTGCAGAATATTACACAAAGTTTTGCGTCACAAATTGTGCAACCCGTTCATGAGAATAAGTTGCAGACCAACATAGCAATTCAATGTCTGTTTTCCAGAGGTGGAAGAAGTATTCAGATCCTTTACTTCAGTAAAAGAATGTGAAATTACTCAGCTACAAGTAAAGTTCTGCATTACTGAAGTAAAAGTAGAAAAGTATCAGCATCAAAATGACCTTAAAATACCAAAATTAAAAGTTCTCATTATGCAGAATCGTCCCACTCAGACTGTTTTATTTATTCTAAATTCTAAATATATTATAAGATTATTTGTATTGATGCTTTTATGCTAGCAGCGTTATAATTGTGGGAACATAAGGCTCGTTTTAACTACTTAATACACTGTAAAGTGGTTAAACTTTCACTTTAGATTTATCATGTTTTGTTTAATCTTGACTGTTAAAGTAACTGAAGCTGTCAGCTAAATGTACAATATTTACCTCTAAAGTATAGTGAAGTAGAAGTATAAAGTTACATAACATGGAAATACTCAAGTAAAGTACAAGTACCTCAAAAATGTACTCAAGAACAGTACTTGAGTAAATGTACTTAGTTACATTCCAACACTGCTGTTTTGTCTGTTTTTCATGAAACGTATCTTGTCACCAGAGGTGGAATGTAACTAAGTACATTTACTCAAGTACTGTACTTAAGTACAATTTTGAGGTACTTGTACTTTACTTGAGTATTTCCACTTATGTAACTTTATACTCCTTATTCCACTACATTTTGAGCCAAATATTGTACTTTTCTAGCTGACAGCTTTAGTTACTTTTCAGGTCGAGATATTAACATTAAAAAATGCAATCAATTTAAAATGATTACACATGTTTATAAATTAAACCACATGAAGTATATTAAGTTGTTAAAACTAGATTGTTATATATATATTCCAAATATATTATTGTATTATTATTGATGTATTAATGTAAGCAGCTTTTTACTCTTGTCCAGGTTGGTCTGAGTGGGTCCATTCTGCATAACGAGTACTTTTACTTTTGATACTTTAAGTACATGTTGATTCTGATACTTTTGTACTTTTACTTCAGTAAGTTTTGAATGCAGGACTTTTACTGTAGTGGAGTCATTTCACAGTGTGTATTAGTACTTTTACTGCAGTAACAGATCTGAATACTTCTTCCACCATTGCTTGTCTCAGAACTCCTCCTGTAAAGAGCTGAGTATGTGACTTTTTAAAAGTCTGCTTAAATCCATATCTATAATACTATAATAGTGTTATCTACTATTTACATTTCATCATAACTGTAGCTGTTATACTGTGCAGGAACATTCTTCTTACTTATTTATTATAGGCAGCAAAATGCAAAGACATTATCGACCAGTAAATAAAGGCCTGTTCTCTGAAACTCACTGTGAAATACATGGAACCATTAAATACAGACATTAAAACCATCACAAGGAAAGATGTGTTCAAAACGGAAATAAAGAAGTAGAGGGTGAAACTTACTACACTGTAAAACATGTTTGTAGAAATTACAGTAAAAAACTGTCAAATTGCATCAGAAATAGGTCGTAAAATTAAACATTGTACATCAGCGTAGCAGATACTTTTAATTACTGTAAATCAAAGAATAGTATAAAACTTTAAATTCTACCGCCATAAACTGTAGAAAACACACAGTTTTGCTGTAAAAATATAAATTTTTCATGTAAAGTTAATGGAGAAATACCATGATGAAACAATTATCCTAAAAGTAATGGGATTATTCAGTATAAATTACAGTTTTTGCTGATATTTACATTAACATAAGCTGTATTTTTTACGGTGATGTTCTGGCAACCACAGCTGCCGGTATTTTACCGTAAATTAAACAGATTTTAGATACTTTTTTACTTTTGCTAATTTATGTTGGTAATCAGTCAAACTATGATGCAGTATGCCATGATTGGAATTAATATACTTGTCATTTTATGTGAATATATATTTTTAATTTTATTTATGTATGTTTTAAATGTGTCTAAAAGTAGCTCCACTTTAGCATCGAGCTAATGGGGATCCTTCTAAATAAACAAATAAATAAACAAATAAACAAAGATGTTGTGCTTAACCCTCTGGAGTCCATCTATTTATTGAAAATACATGTTTTATTTACAGTAATAACTTTATTTATATCTGATATGTAGACAAGCTGAGAAAGCCAGTTTAAGTTCAATCATAGCAGTTTTCACAGTGTCACATTTATGTTTCTAGACAATTTTTAAAATGTGAATTTTCTTTCTACAATTAGAACTATTACTGTTTTTAATTTACATGCAAATAGACTGTTTTGTAGTTTTATTATTTATTATTTTTTCTACTGTTTTGTGTGTATTAATGGTAAAAAAGAAAAGAAAAAAAGGTACATTTCCATAGAAACCTGTGTCTTTTGTTTGTATTTTGGGTTCCTGGCAGCTTTATACTTTGTTAATTAAAATAAAATGGTAAATCTGACTGATAGCTAGTTTGTGTGGAGTAAAAGGAGCCATGATGTGATGTATGGACAGACTGGAAGATGAATTAATGCAGAGGAAGTTGACACATTTGCACAAAAGACACAAAACGGCCAAAAAAAAGACACAAAATGACTAAAATAAAGATACAAAAGACACAAAATTACTCAAAAAAGACACAAAATGACTAAAGAAGAAACAAAATGACCCCAAAAGAAACAAAATGACTAAAAAAAGACACAAAATGACTAAAAAAAGACACAAAATGACAAAAAAAAAAAGACATAAAATGCCCAAAAAAGACACAAAATGACTAAAAAAAAGACACAAAATGACCTGTGTCTTTTTGTTTGTATTTCCTGGCAGCTTTATACTTTGTTAATTAAAATAAAATGTAAAATCTGACTGATAGCCAGTTTGTGTGTAGAAAAAGGAGCCATGCATGTGATGTAAGGACAGACTGGAAGATGAATTAATGCAGAGGAAGTTGACAAATTTGAACCTAAATCTCCTGACTTCAGAGGTTTAATAATAAAAGAGCAGCCCAGACTGACTGTGTGTGTCTGCAGGAGTTAAGAGGATTGGTCCTGTTAGCTGCTGGGACGTCTCGTCCTCAATGGGCTGAAACGTCCCCCAGAGGGAACAAATGGCGTCCTGGTGGACGGATCTGGTGGTCGAACATTCTCTGCTTGGAGTCCTGCAGAGCTGCTGGAGGCAGCTGGTGGAGCACAGACCTGCAGGAATGTGAAGAACACACACACACACACACACACACACACACACACACCACACACACATACCAGAGTAGAGGACGTAAGGGGTCTGTCAGTTATTGATATTAGTCTGAACTAGGGTTGTCACCATACTAAGATTTCCAACTCGATACCGATACTCAGGAAAATATTCGATACTCGATACCATTTTCAATACCACCAGGATAAAAACAAAGACCCCAAAATTTATCAGAAATATATTTATAAAAAGTCGCAGATTTACGAGAAAAAAGTGGGGGGAAAAGCTACTTTTTTCTTGCAGATTCACCACTTTAAATCTCATAAATCTGCACATTTTTTTCTCATAGATTTGCCACTTCAATCTAGTAAACTTTTTGCTCAAAATATTACCCCCTCGACACATTCCACAGTCCACATTCTGGCAAAATGTACTTAAAGTATCAAAAGTAAAAGTACTCGTTATGCAGAATGGACCCACTCAGATTTTTCTAAATATATTGTATTATATATTATATTATTATGGGGGTTCTCACCGGGTACTCCGGCTTCCTCCCACAGTCAAAAACATGCACTTAAGTTTAATTGGTGACTCTAAATTGCCCGTAGGAGTGAATGAGAGCGTGATTGACTGTCTCTATATGAAAATGTTACAAAAAACACACAGAACACACACAAAAATAACAAAAAACACACAAAAAAATACTAAAACCACACAAAACCACACAAAAAACAGTAAACACAAAAGTTTGCATAAAAAATGTTGAAACGCACACTGGAAAATTTGAAAAATCTAAGTAAAAGTAAAATCATGTTACACTTGGTCGTGGTGATTTTTACTTTTGCTGCTTCGTTTTTACGTCATGACGTCATGAAGTGGTGACTCCAGAGGGTTAAAGAACTATCTGTACAACAACAGTTAAGTGTTTTCCCCTATAATCTCACAATAAAATGTCATTGAAGACGACCTAAAGATCAGAGGTGTGAGTTGATATGAGGCCTTTAATATACTGTAGATGTAATAAAACGGGTCACGTTTACTGAGCTCTGGGGGCGTGGCTTATCTTTATGGCTGTTATTGAGCTGTGTGGAGCCTTTCACTGTATGGTAATGTGAACGTGTGAACCTTCCTGCTGGTGTTTTACAGCCTGGAGAACAACAGAACACAAACCTGCTTCAGAACAAGCTAATGGACTCACAAAGGAGCCTGAAAAGAGAAAAAAAATCTACATTTTAAAAAGATTTAATGCAACATTTTCTAAAATCATTCAGCTTTGTGTTTGTTTCTTTTATTACTGATCCCTTGTTGATCTAACCTTTATTTTTGTTTTGTTTATTTCTTGTCATGAATGTAGCATCTTGAAGTTTTTAATTTAACTTAACTTTATGGAGTTTTGGGCGATTTTGTCCATTTTGAATCTTTTTCATCCTGCCTGTATACACCACTTAAAAAATGTTTAAATGCCATGTTGGTTTTTATTTTTTCCAGCAAAACCTCACCTACAAAACCTAATAATAATTTATTTTTTATTCTGACTTACTGGATCAACATTTTGAACCAAAAAGAAACAAAGAACATAAATGGTTAATGTTTAATTGTGTCAAGTCATTTTGTGTCTTTTTTTAGTCATTGTGTGTCTTCTTCTGTGTTTCTTTTTGGTAATTTTGTGTCTTTTTTGGGTCGTTTTGTATCTTTTTTAGTCATGTTGTGTCTTATTTTGGTCATTTTGTGTCTTTTTTTAGTCATTTTGTGTCTTATTTTGGTCATTTTGGGTCTTTTTTGGGTCATTTTGTATCTTTTTTTAGTCATTTTATGTCTTATTTTGGTCATTTTATGTATTTTTTGGGTCCTTTTGTATCTTTTTTTAGTCATTTTGGGTCTTATTTTGGTCCTTTTGTATCTTTTTTTTGTCATTTTGTGTCTTATTTTGGTCATTTTGTGTCTTTTTTTGTGTCATTTTGTATCTTTTTTTAGTCATTTTGTGTCTTATTTTGGTCATTTTGTGTCTTTTTTGTGTCATTTTGTGTCTTTTTTTAGTCATTTTGTATCTTTTTTTGGTCATTTTGTGTCTTTTTTAGTCCTTTAGTCCAACATAAAATGTGTGAAATGTTTCAAATGTGAGCAAAGGTGTCAAATCTACCATATCAGAGGGTTCCATCCAGTTCTATCATTTGATACTAAATCTATTTGAGCTTGTCTCCAGTTTTACTTGGTATATCATCATCAAACTGAAACTGGCCTCATGGAGTGTTTGCAGAGGGTTAAAGTATGTTTTTAGTGTAACTGCTGTTAGTGATGACAGTTGCATTATGTTCTAAAATTAAACCTAACAAACCTGTGTGGTTTGTTACACATAAAGAGCTTCTCAAATGGTTGCGTGTCACCAAACGGGTGGCTCCCGGAACAAAACACACACCTTCAGGAGCTGCATTCCTTGTTCCCCGCTGGTGGAACCACGACCAGCTCTACCAGAGCAGAACGTCTCTCTCTACCTTTAGAACCTGCTGGAGACCTCCAGAGAGCTTCTTCTCTCCTAGACCACACCATCATTCTACTCCTTAAAGCAGCTATTCTCAACCTTGGGGTCGGGACCCCAATTGGGGTCGCGAGATGATTTCTGGGGGTCGGCAAATCATTCTGGAAGTCAGCTCTGTCTCCACTGTGTTAAAGTGTTCATGTGTTTTAGTCTTTTTGGTCATTTAATGTCTTTTTTTGATCATTTTGTGTCTTTTTTGGTCATTTTGTGTCTTTTTTGATCATTTTGTGGTCAATTTGTGTCTTTTTTGGTCATTTTGTTTCTTTTTTTTGTCATTTTGTGTCTTTTTTTTGTCATTTTGTGTCTTTTTTTAGTCAATTTGTGTCTTTTTTTGGTCCTTTCGTGTCTTTTTTGGTCAATTTGTGTCTTTTTTTGGTCATTTTGTGTCTTTTTTGGTCATTTTGTGTCTTTTTTGATCATTTTGTGGTCAATTTGTGTCTTTTTTGGTCATTTTGTTTCTTTTTTTGGTCATTCTGTGTCTTTTTTTAGTCATTTTGTGTCTTTTTTTAGTCATTTTGTGTCTTTTTTTGGTAATTTTGTGTCTTTTTTTGGTCCTTTTGTGTCTTTTTTGGTCCTTTTGTGTCTTTTTTGGGTCATTTTGTGTCTTTTTAGGTCATTTTAGGTCTTTTTTTGATCATTTTGTGGTCAATTTGTGTCTTTTTTGGTCATTTTGTTTCCTTTTTTTGGTCATTCTGTGTCTTTTTTGGTCCTTTTGTGTCTTTTTTTAGTCATTTTGTGTCTTTTTTGGTCCTTTTGTGTCTTTTTTGGTCAATTTGTGTCTTTTTTGTGGTCATTTTGTTTCTTTTCTGGGTGATCTGAACTGTGCATGTGAAATTCTGTAAAGTGAGCGGGGGTCGCGACTCAAAAAGGTTGAGAACTACTGTGCTAAATGACTAAATGTAAAATGTAAATGTAAATGAAGTTTTTTGTGTTTCCTGCAAAACTTGAAAAAATGAATTAGGCGATTATTTTAGCAGGGTGACGATTTGTTTGTTTGTTTGTTATTTCTGCATGTTTTAATAGCTTAAGTTAGCTTTAATTTTATAGTGTACGTGTTTGAGCCAGCGGGAACATTTTGTCCTAATATCTGGGTTTATATGGTGCAGGTGGGCAACAAAAATCTGCTTGCCTTGCAACTACTTTACAAGGATGAAGTTGAAAATCGTCACACTGTTAAAATGATCGCCTCATCATTTTTTGTCAAAATTGTTTTTTTTTGCCTAAATCATCTCCTCATAGCCACCTATGGTAAAATCTCCTCCATCCTCAGTTGATCAGATCATGTGATTTTACTCCTTTAAGATAATGGCCTATGTCAAGTGTGTGACTTAAGCGGATTTATTATGCCTAAGTCAAGATAAAATGTGACTTAGGCAATTTTTTGAACATGCATTTGTGACTTAAGCAAGATATGGTAACACTTTATTTTGAAGGTGTCTACATAAGAGTGACATGAGTGTGTCATAAACATGACATGGGATGTGTCATGAACATTAATGACACTTTGCAGTAACATTAATGCTCATGATACTTGTCATGTCATGTTTATGACAGGCTTGTGTGACTCTTATGTAGACTCCTTCAAAATAAAGTGTTACCATATCTTGCTTAAGTCACAAAGGCATGTTCAAAAAATTGCCTAAGTCATTTATTTCTCTCAAGTTACATAATTTACACACAGTAATATTACTATGCCAATAGCCATCCTTTGTTACATCCTTTTTGAGTGAAATGATCAATAAATGTCATATGTTACACTTTTGGTGAAGTTTTTTGTGTTTCCTGCAAAACTTGAAAAAATGTTAAAAAGTTAGGCGATTATTTTAACAGATTTGTTTGTTATTTCTGCATGTTTTAAGAGCTTAAGACTATTTTGGGGTTGCTTTTTGTGGTCAATTTGTGTCTTTTTTTGGTCATTTTGTGTCTTTTTTTGGTCATTCTGTGTCTTTTTTGATCATTTTGTGGTCAATTTGTGTCTTTTTTGGTCATTTTATTTCTTTTTTGGGTGATCTGAACTGTGCGTGTGAGATTGTGTTCAGTGAACGGGGGTCGCGGACAACATGCATGTTAAATTGGGGGTTTAGGTGATTATTTTAACAGATTTGTTTGTTATTTCTGCATGTTTTAATAGCTTAACATCTTTAGGAATTTTATAGTGTGCGTGTTTGAGCCAGCGGGTACATTTTGTCCTAATATCTGGGGCTTATATGGTGCAGGTGGGCAACAAAAATCTGCTTGCCTTGCAACTTCTTTACAAGGATGAAGAAGAAAATGTATTTAATTCCCGTTGCTGACCTGCACTACAGTATCTATGGGGATTGTTGTGGTAACTGTTACAGTAAAGACAATGCATTTGATGCTTCAACTTGGTGTTAGTTTAGTTATTTTGTACTATTTTGGGGTTGCTTCTTTTGGTCATTTTGTGTCTTTTATGGTCAATTTGTGTCTTTTTTGATAATTTTGTGGTCAATTTGTGTCTTTTTTTAGTCATTTTGAGTCTTTTTTTTTGTCATTTAGTGTCTTTTTTTGGTCCTTTTGTGTCTTTTTTGGTCAATTTGTGTCTTTTTTTGGTCATTTTGTGTCTTTTTTGATCATTTTGTGTCTTTTCTGATCATTTCGTGGTCAATTTTTGTCTTTTTTGGTCATTTTGTTTCTTTTTGGGTGATCCGAACTGTGCATTTTAACAGATTTGTTTGTTATTTCTGCATCTTTTAATAGCTTAACATCTTTAGGAATGTTATAGTGTGCGTGTTTGAGCCAGCGGGTACATTTTGTAACTGTTACAGTAAAGATAATGCATTTGATGCTTCAACTTGGTGTTAGTTTAGTTATTTTGCACTATTTTGGGGTTGCTTTTTTTGGTCATTTTGTGTCTTTTTTGGTCATTTCGTGTCTTTTTTGATCATTTTGTGGTCAATTTGTGTCTTTTTTTAGTCATTTTGTGTCTTTTTTAGTCATTTTGTGTCTTTTTTGGTCATTTTGTGTCTTTTTTGATCATTTCGTGGTCAATTTGTGTCTTTTTTTAGTCATTTTGTGTCTTTTTTAGTCATTTTGTGTCTTTTTTGGTCATTTTGTGTCTTTTTTGATCATTTCGTGGTCAATTTGTGTCTTTTTTGGTCATTTTGTTTCTTTTTGGGTGATCCGAACTGTACATTTTAACAGATGTGTTTGTTATTTCTGCATGTTTTAATAGCTTAACATCTTTAGGAATGTTATAGTGTGCGTGTTTGAGCCAGCGGGTACATTTTGTAACTGTTACAGTAAAGACAATGCATTTGACGCTTCAACTTGCTGTTAGTTTAGTTATTTTGCAGTATTTCGGGCTTGCTTTACCTCATGCTGACATGACTGAATATCCCCGTTATGAATAAAACCCGACATGCATGCAGTGTGGTTGTGTTTGCATGAAGCTGCAGGCCGGGCAGGACACTGTGTGTGTCTGTGTGTGTGTGTGTGTGTGTGTGTAGCAGGCTAAAGGCTAAAGCAGCTCACAGCCTGTAATCCCCGTATGAAGCATCATGGCTGCCACTCGCTGAGCTGTCAAGCTCTCCACAAAAGAAAAAGGTAAAAAACCCGAGAGAACTCTGCACAGAACTCCAGCTGAACCTTTAATCTGCACCATCCGGTTTGTTTATCTGCAGTAAAAACTGGTCGCGAGGTGAAATAAGTGCTCTTGCGTAACTTTGTCGCCACGCTTTTTATTCCTCAAGTTATTTCGTCTTTGTAAGCTCTTGTCTCGTCTCGTTAATTCAACAAAAAATGACTCCAACGCGATTTCAGAACGCGTGAGAACATTTAGCTCGGCTGGTGAGAACAACATGTGTGTGATTGTGGAGATAAAAGCTTTAAAGGAGTTTTGGGCGGCTCGTTTGATGTTAACTTGTTTTATTCCCAAGGCGACAAAGACTCAACATCACTTTGTTTGTTGTGGTCATCAAAGTGACAATGGCCGCTCCATTAATCTGCTGCTACACTAAAGCACCTTTAGTTTCTTTAATTGGCGCATTAGTTGTTTTTGGGAGTGTTTTAATGTCGCCTCCCACCTTCAGCTGCCTTTATTCCTTCACAACTATTGTGTATGTGCAGGTGAGTTAAAGTGCAGTTTCCTGCACCTGGGGGCTCGAGGAGGATCTGAGCTCGTTGGTTTTATCTCCTACATGTTTCAGTGAGATGGATTAATATTCCTGCAGAGGCTTTCTGAACCACAGCCAGCAACAGGTGGACTTATTAACTCCATGGAGGCTTGGGGCTGTTTTGCTAGTTTTTTTATTCTTTAATCCTTTTCATCCTGCCTGTATACACCACTTAACACATGTTTAAATGCCATGTTGGGGTTTTTTTGGTGCTGAGCACAACCTCAGCTATATGACCTGATAATAATAATTTATCTTTTATTCTGATTTACTGCATCAACATTACAAAAAGACTTAAAAAAAGACACAAAAAGACAAAAAAGACACAAAAAGGGACAAAATGACTAAAAAAAGACAGAAAATGACCCAAAAAAGACACTTAATGGCTAAAAAAAGACACAAAATGACAAAAAAAAGAGAAAATGACTAAAAAAAGACACAAAATGACTAAAAAAAGACACAAAATGACCAAAAAAAGACACAAAATAACTAAAAAAGACACAAAATAACTAAAAAAGACACAAAATGACTAAATAAAGACACCAAATGACCAAAAAAAGACAAAATGACTAAAAAAAGACACAAAATGACTAAAAAAGACACTAAATGACTAAAAAAAGACACAAAATGACTAAAAAAAGACACCAAATGACCAAAAAAAGACACAAAATGACTAAAAAAAAGACACAAAAAGACAAAAAAAAGACACTAAATGACTAAAAAAGACACAAAAAAGACACAAAAGGACTAAAAAAAGACACAAAATTACCAAAAAAACCCCACTAAATGACTAAAAACACCAACATAAATGTGATCTTGTGATTGTGTGTGATCCTGTCATCAACTCTGGTTTTTATTCTAGTGGGACTCTATTTTATTAGTGTCTTGTGTGTTTAGTTTATTTTAACAATTTTGGTTATTTTGTGTCTTTTGTTGTGTCTTTTTTTGTTATTTTGTGTCATTTTTTGGCCATTTGGTGTCTTTTTTTAGTCATTTTGTGTCTTTTTTTTGTTATTTTGTGTCTTTTTTTGGTCATTTTTGAACTTGGACTTTGAATGTAGTTTGGTTCAATAGGTCCCCCCAATCCCCCCATTAATCTGCTGCTACACTAAAGCACCTTTCTCTGCTTAATTGGCGCATTAGTTGTTTTTGGGAGTGTTTTAATGTCGCCTCCCACCTTCAGCTGCCTTTATTCCTTCACAACTATTGTGTATGTGCAGGTGAGTTAAAGTGCAGTTTCCTGCACCTGGGGGCTCGAGGAGGATCTGAGCTCGTTGGTTTTATCTCCTACATGTTTCAGTGTGATGGATTAATATTCCTGCAGAGGCTTTCTGAACCACAGCCAGCAACAGGTGGACTTATTAACTCCATGGAGGCTTGGGGCTGTTTGGCTATTTTTTAAATTCTTAAATCCTTTTCATCCTGCCTGTATACACCACTTAACACATGTTTAAATGCCATGTTGGGTTTTTTTTTCAGCACAACCTCAGCTATATGACCTGATAATAATAATAATTGATTTTTTTATTCTGATTTACTGGATCAACATTACAAAATGACTAAAAAAAGACTAAAAAAAGACACAAAAAGAAACAAATGACAAAAATAAGACACAAAATGACTAAAAAAGACACAAAATTACCAAGAAAATACACTAAATGACAAAAAAAAGACACAAAATGACTAAAAAAAGACACAAAATGTTTAAATACCATGTTGGTATATTTTTTTCACCTCTATGACCTGATAATAATTTTATTTCTGACTTACTGGATCAACATTTAGAACCAAAATAGAAACAAAAAAAACAACATAAACGTGATCTAGTGATTGTGTGTGATCCTGTCATCAACTCTGGTTTTTATTCTAGTGGGACTCTGTTTGATTTGGCTCTGGTGTGTTTAGTTTATTTTAACAATTTTGGTTATTTTGTGTCTTTTGTTGTGTCTTTTTTTTTTAGCTATTTTGTGTCTTTTTTTTGTTCATTTTGTGTCTTCTGTGGGGGTTTTTTTGGGTAATTATTTTGGCCATTTTGTGTCTTTTTTTGGTAATTTTTGAACTTGGACTTTGTATGTAGCTTCGTTCAAAGGTTTACTGTGAATTGATGAAACGGCACTTTCTGCACACACAACATGCAGCTTCTTTTTTATAAAGCATTTAATAATGAGAAGGGCACTCAGAGACTTCTACCATCTTGCAATCTAAGTGAAAATCAATTTGTGCATTTGACCTTGATATGGTTATAATATGAACCCTTGTGCAAAGTTTAATATAAATCTGGTCTGTAATTTTCTCATTATCCTGCTGACAATCAAACAAAACAACAAACTGAACAGAAAAAAACACAACCTTGACTAAATTTATTCCAAACTAGATTGCAAACCCTGTGTGAATTTTCCCAGACTGGAAAATACTTTTTTTTACGACACCACAAATGCCCTATTTTGCAGCGTTTGAGTTAAAATGATCTGCCCGATGATTTGGTACTGCTGATGAGTTCTTCCTTTGCATATATATATATATATATATATATATATATATATGCTGCACTGTTCCACCAAGTTTCATGATAATTGTGCCAGTAGTTTTTCTGTAATCTGACAAAGAGACAAAACAAACATGTCTTCTTTGCTGGAGCTGACTCACTCTTTGAATTGTTGTGTTTGTTTTGAAGTCGTATTGTGAAATGATGAAGCAGCATTCTCTGCTTACACAACAAACTGGTTCTTTTTTTTTATAAAGCATTTAATATCTAGAAGCCCATTCAGAGAGAGCAGAACCTCTATCTCGCCATTTGAGAAACATAATTTGTGCATCTGACTTTGATATGGATGCAATTCAAAATTGAACCAGTTTAATTTTACAGGTTCGTCCCCAACCATTGCTAAACCTTGTGCAAAGCTTTATATCAATCAGATTTTATACTTTTTTCAGAATCCTGCTTGCAAACAAGCAAAAAAAAACCCCAACAAACAAATTGAACAGAAAATATTACAACCGTGGCTAAATATATTTCAAACTAGAGTGCAAACCTCATCCAAGGCATACACAGTCATGGAAAAAATGATCAGACCACCCTTGTTTTCTTCAATTTCTTGTTTATTTTACTGCCTGGTACAACTAAAGGTACATTTGTTTGGACAAATATTATGATAACAACAAAAAAAGTTCATAAAAATTTAATTTAAGAGCTGATATCTAGACAATTTTCCGTGGTTTTCTTGATAATGATTTTGGTTATTATCAAGAAAACCATGGAAAATGGTTATATGGTCTAATAATCTCTTTCATGACTGTATGTTTATGTCTCAATGTTAACATTAAAAGCTGATTTGACATTCACATGAATTTCCCCAGTCTGGAAATAACTTTTCAGAATTTTACGACACCACAAATGTCCTATTTTTCAGCACAACCTCACCTATATGACCTAATAATAATTGATTTTTTATTCTGACTTACTGGATCAACATTACAAAATGACTAAAAAAAGACACAAAAAGACTAAAAAAAGACAAAATAGCAAAAAAAAAGACACAAAATGACAAAAATAGAGACACAAAATGAGTAAAAGGGACACTAAATGACCAAAAAAGACACAAAATGACCAACAAAAAGATACAAAAAGACAAAAAAGGCACTAAATGACTAAAAAAAGACACAAAATAACTAAAAAAAGACACAAAAAGACTTAAAAAGACAAAAAAATTACCAAAAAAAAAGACAAAATAGCCAAAAAAGACACAAAATGATAAAAATAGAGACACAAAATGACTAAAAAAGACACTAAAAGACAAAAAGGCACTAAATTACTAAAAAAAGACACAAAACAACTAAAAAAGACACAAAAAGACAAAAAAATTACCAAAAAAAAGACAAAATAGCCAAAAAAGACACAAAATGATAAAAATAAAGACACTAAATGACCAAAAAAGACACAAAAAGACAAAAAAAAGCACTACATGACAAAAAAAAAAAGACACAAAATAACTAAAAAAAAGACACCAAACTTTTACGAAATGCCCTATTTTGCAACATTTAAGTGAAAAATGATCTTATTATCAATTCGGAGTGCTCCAAAATGTAATGAATTCTTCCTTTGCATATGCTGCACTGTTCCACCAAGTTTAATGATAATTGTGCTCGTAGTTTTTCTGTAATCCCTCTGACAAAGAGACAAAAAACCAAGCTGAAAACATCTTCTCTGCTGGAGCTGACTCACTCTTTGAGTTGTTGCATTGGCCTTGAAGTCTTTATTCTGACGATCCTTTTTGTATTTCTGCACTTTCAGAAACCTGACAGAGTCATGGATTCGGTGGATATTGGCGGCGCCGCTACCTCCAGAGGAAGAAACAATAATAATAATAATAATAATAAGCTGCGTGTCAACAAGAAGAGCAGAGTGTGGCACAAACGGCTCCACCTCAGGAAGACCGCCGTTCAGCCTCTAACTATGCAAAGTGAAGATAAGCGAGGACCAAAGAAGATAGCAGGCGCCTGGGAGCAGAGCTCAGTGTGGCCTTCATCACAGAAGGAAGCTCCGCAGGCTGGAAACTCTCTCAGGTTCTCATGCTCTCAATGCCGGGACGACGTGGAATACGTTCCCAAAGACTTGGTGAAACACTTTGAGGAGAAGCACCGAGGAAGCCCGCCACTGTTTACCTGTCATACGTGTTCCTTCAGTGCACACGAGTTCTCCTCCCTGCAGGTTCATCTATTAAGCCACAAGGACACTTTTTCTAGCTGCAGCATCTGTGATGACGGCGTTCAGCGCACGTGGCCTGAATTCAGCGCACACCTGACTATGCACCACCGCAAAAACGACAAATATTCATGTGAAACGTGTCAGAAGTTCTCCACAGGTGACGTTGGAGTGTTTTTGGAGCATGTTTATGCTCATAACTTGGGCCTGGAGGAGGATAAAGGGCTCTCGCTGCACACAAAGGGCAAGAATAAGTTCGGCAACCAAGCAAAAGCAACCAATCAGAATCTCCGTTGTCAGCACTGTGGCTTTGAGGCGTCTCAGAAATGGTTGATTACTAAGCACATTAAAGAGGCCCATGTTTGCCAGAATGGTAATCAGAGGAAGAGGAAGAATAATAGAGAGGAAGTTTGTTCTTTAGCAATGAAACCAAATGACCCGATCCCAAAAATGAAGCCTCGACTAACAAGGAGTGCAGTGAGGGAAATGTGCTGGCTGACCCAGGACTGCCTGTCTCTGCCGGGGAGGGAGTTCCTGGATAAATACTGCCATCTGTCCGATCCACAGACAACACTAGAGGAGACTCAGCAGTTTTTGATGAAATCTGTTGCCGGGGAAACCGGCGACCAGAAATGGACCAAGGCTCTTAAAACCGTTTTGTCGAACGTCCCTCAAGACATGAATCTTCACCCGAAGTCTGAGAACGGCCTCGTGTCCAACTCGTCCGATCTCACGGTCCTGACCGTCAAAAACAAGATCACTGTAGCTCAGAACGGCGCTTCGTACGGCAAGAGGTTGAAAATGATGACAGATAAAGACGCCGTTTCCCCTGAAGGTCCCGATGATGCTCGTCATGCAGTCGACCGGAACGGCCAATCGAATTCGAGCGATCACGCCTCTTGTCCGCCGACTGGAACCAAACTAAACAGTGACGTCTCAACGCCGGCCCAGAGCGAGCCGTCCCAGGGCGCTCGCATGCAGGAAAACCGGGAGAATCGGGAGTTAAAGAGCGATCAGGAGATGGAGGAACACGGTAAGAAACCTGAGGAGCCGAAGCATGAAGATGGGATTAACACAACCAGTGAGCTGAAGCTGACCAATGAGAGCAAAGAGCAGACATCCACTCATAAAGTTGTACCAAAAACTAAAGGAAGGAGACGAAGAAGAAGAAGGGCAAGATCAAAAAGAGTTAACAAAAGATCTCCGGGATCGCCCTTAAAGATCGTGTTGAAGAAGAATCCGGTGAAGGAGAAGCAGTGGGTGTCACAAAGCTCTTTGTCTCCGTCGGGAGCCGCTCCGATGGAAGACGCTCCGATGGAAGACGCTCCGATGGAAGACGCTCCGATGGAAGACTGTCATGGAGAGCCAATATCGGAAATACCGCCGCAGATTCTCCAAAACACGCTGCTAGCAGAAGTACCCCAGAAGAAATGGACCAAAGCTCCAGAGGAAGACATGGACGAGCCCTCTGAAGCTCCACAATCAGAGCCATCAGGGGAGGAACCAGTTCCTAGTGGTGCTGCAGAGCCAACGGAGTCTAAAAACACGGACGGAAACACGCCTCAAGATTCGCCGTCGACGGATCTAGAAATGCAAAACGACGCAGAGAAGTCGGCACTACCCTCGGAGGCAGAAGTCAACGAGAGCGGCTCGGCCTCCAGGACGGAGCGGCCATGTTGGATCTCTGCAGCTGATGCAGAGATGGTTTCCCCCGAGACGCTCCAAACATCCGCCGGAGGCTCGGACGGCCTGAAGCCGGAGGAAGAGACGAGTTCAGCCGCTGACGGAGAGAATCCTCAGAGTCACACCAAGTCTGATCCCCAACATGTTATTACAGCTCAGGGTAAGACGGGAAATTATAGCTCCTACATAGACATCATGGTTAAAGGGACATATTTGGCTTTTTCTTTATGCGTATATAGTCATATATGTAATGTTGCAACGTTGCATGTTTAGGTTGAACATGGGAGAAGTTCAAACTCGTGTGGTAGATGTATGGAAAATAATACCTGTGTGCAAAAATGGTCATGTGCTCCCTCAGGCCCACTGTGTTGGTAGGTTTAGGGTTAGTTAAAAAAGGGCTAAAGGAAGATAGATATAATAATAATAACTTTATTTATATAGCACCTTTCAAAAACAAGCTACAAGGTGCTGTACAACAGAAATAAAACATGTCAAATACAATTTAGTGACAACAACAAAATAAAACAAAAAAATGTAAAATTTTAAATGACCAATCACAACAAGGTAATCATGCAACAATAATAAAAGGAAATTAAGAGTAGGCAAATTGATAAAAGTGAGTTTTTAAAAGTTCCACAGCTCCCTCGACAGACGTGTAGCCGATGCTAATGTCAGAAACCTTTTATCTGATTTTTTTTGTTTTTTAATGCCATAAAGAGCTGCTCTTGTGGCCGTAGTTATTAAAGCATCACAGTGATGTCATAGAGCAACGGTTCCCAAAGTTTTTTAGCCGCGCACCTCCTTCTACGTCCCAACCAGGTTGACACACCCCCAGTACCCCACACCTCCAAAAAAAAAAAATGCAATAAGCTTTTTTTTATAGCCATATTAAAGGCGGCATGTTTAATCATGCTCAAATGAGAACACACATATAATAAAATAATCACAATCACAACGATGCTCTCCCGCATTTGAATTAATCTGAAACACAGTTTCAATGTAATGCAACAAAGTTATGCGCAAGCTTCCACTTTTAACCTTTAACCCTCAAATTTACTACCTCTAACCACCCTCGTGGACAAAAACGTCCACACACACTAAAACTACTATAAAAATACATCAATATTTTTTTCAGATTTTTTTTTCATAAATCTCTTAAAACAACTTCAGACTTGTTCAAAACTATCAAACATTAAATCATTTTCAAAAGTTTAACCCTTTATATGCCAGTTTATAAATTCAAAATTTTCCATAATTTCTTCCAAAAAAACATATAAACATATAAACATATAAAATAAATAGCAGGAAGCTGGAATTTTGGTGGTGATTAGAGTCTTGGATATGTCAAAGATTAGCAAAAAATTGATTTGATTGCATTAGTATTTTTTATGTAGTGCCAAATACTCCCTCTGGTGTCCCTCGTGGACAAAAACGCACGGTAAAACTGCTATAAAATAAAAATACATCAATATTTTTTTAAATTTTTTTCCCATAAATCTCTTAAGATCAAAGAGGATGATGACAGGCTCAGGATCAGAGGCAGAAAGCAGGTTAGTTGGGAAAATGTTATAATATTTTGAGCCGCGTTGAACAAAAATTGCAGCAAGTTTAAATGAGCGTGGAGCTAAAACAACTCGTCATCATAACACAGGCTGGAAACATGCACTTTGAATAGCCTGCATTCATTTATTAATTAATATTACAGTTTTTGATTTTACAATTTACACGTCTTTATTCTGTGTGGGGAAAAAAATTAATTGTGTAATTATCAGACCGCCATTACATTTTACATCACCACGCACCACACTTTGATTGATTTGATTGATTGATTGTCTTTATTTCGAACATGCAAGCAAGTAAAAAAACAAGTTTAAATATTAATAGATGAGAGAAAACAGACACTTTCTGCAAGCTCGAAAGGGAGTAGGAAGAAGTAAAAAAACGTATCTAGTCCTACCCCTTAACGGGTCTCTATATCTATATATATATATATATATATATATATATATATATATATATATATATATATATATATATATGAATAATCAATATAGTAACATACAAATATTATAAACAATTATAGATTATTATACATATATATACTATAAATAATTGATATTACATTGTAAATACCTATACATGTATATTGTAAATTACTATATAAATATAAATAGTATAAACATAAATACAATTACCATGTGTATTACAAAACTACAGTCTACATATGTCCATGTTACAGAGGCTTTTTTACTTTGGGAATCCCTGTTATAGAGTGTCAAAGTAAAGGATGAAGCAAAGAAACAGAGAATAAAGAACGATAAAGTCCGCTCCGGGAGGCCTGGAGAGGCCATTATTGGGTCAAACTAACAGGACTTCTACCCAGGAAACTACTGTTGGTGTCCCGTGTGTTAAAGAAAAGGAAATTATGTAATTCAAAGTAACGTTACTTAACTTCCTGGTGTCACGTTTTTACGTCACCATGGTAACTACCTCACTTCTGTCAGAAACAGGCATTTATTTTACTCTTTTGTAACTTTTGCCCTAACCTCAGGGAAACTGTTGGCAGTGGTGGAAAAAGTTTTCAGATCCCTTACTGCAGTAAAAGTACTAATACACACTGTGAAATTACTCCACTACAGTAAAAGTCCTGCATTCAAAACTTACTGAAGTAAAAGTACAAAAGTATCAGCATCAAAATGTACTTAAAGTATCAAAAGTAAAAGTACTCGTTATGCCGAATGAACCCACTCAGATTGTTTTATATATTCTATATATATTTTTGGATTATTTGTATTGATGCATTTATGTAAGCAGTGTTTTATTTTAACTACTTAATATACTGTTGTGAGTTTTAACTAAAAAAAAAAAAAAGAAGAAGAAAGTCTAATCACTTTAAATTTATCATGTTTTATGTTAAATCTCGACCTGAAAAGTAACTAAAGCTGTCAGCTAAATGTAGTGGAGTAAAAAGTACAATATTTGCCTCTAAATGTAGTAAAGTGTTAAGTTACATAAAATAGCAATACTCAAGTAAAGTACAAGTACCTCAAAGTTGTATTCAAATACAATACTTCAGTAAATGTACTTACCGTATTTCCTCAATTTAAAGCCGGGCGCCTATTAATGAGCGGCCTCATTTAATAACCGGGTGTAAAAACAACTTTTAGTAAATAAAAGCCGGCCTCTTTTATATATATTTATATATATATATATATATATATATATATATATATATATTTATACACTACTGGTCAAAAGTTTTAGAACACACCAACTTTTCCAGAATTTAATTGAAAATGATGCAGTTTAATGTCTCAGTGTACTCTGAAATTAATGCACATTTGCAACATTTAAAATTCTTTATTGAGCATGATAGTGTTTTGAAAGTAAAAAAAAGATTCAAAATCACATTTTATGTTGGACTAAAGGACTAAAAAAAGACACAAAATGACAAAAAAAGACACCAAAAGACACAAAATGACTTACAAAGACATGAAAAGAATTCAAAAATGGACAAAATAGCCCAAGACTCCATAGAGTTAAGTTGTTAACCCATTTCTTGTTCCCTGAAAAAGGCCTACTTGTATAATTCTGAAATGTACATTATTTTCCAGTTTTGGTTAAGCTTACCTTTTTTTATTTACCTCTGGCAGTTCACCACTTACCTTTGGACCCTTTCAAGCTGTTCATTTGACTTGAACTGCTTGAATTTCAATAAAAAACTGGAAAAATTAGGGTGTTCTAAAACTTTTGACCGGTAGTGTGTATATATATATGTGTGTATGTTATTTCAACACAACACCTGTATTTAGAAGTTAGTACTGTAGGTAAATATGGTTGTTTCTCCTGCTGTCCTAGTCATTCTCTGTAAAGTCCAGCCGTTTACACACGTTCTTCTGGGCTTTTTACTAGTTTAGACATTTTAAATCCTGCTTCAAATGAACATTCAGCTGTTCATTGTTTGTTTACATCCCAGTACTTCCAATATGGCCGACATCAGGTAACTGGCTACAATGCGCTGTGTAAAACACTCTAAAAAGTGCCGGTCAGAGCTGCTCTGATTTTCTTTTTTTAATAAAAGCCTCCTTCAAATAACAGCCTGCCCGTATTATTAGCCGGACACCAAACTGATGTTTTATTAATAGAACCCCGGATACTATTGGAGGAGATACGGTAGTTACATTCCACCATTGTGTGCTGGTGGGACAAATCAGTGATTTTGAAAAAAAAAAAGCCTCTAGTGATACCTGAGGGAGGAACAGACAACATGTGGTCGTAGCATGTTAACATGTTCTAGTAGAAACCAGAAATACGAGAATGAACCAGACAACCTTTAATATAAGGATTTCACATGCAAAGACATTTTTTACATATCTGTCATGTCAAGAGTACGTCAGCTTTAAAGCAAGAGATCTGCATAACAGACAGATATTTATTAAAGATCCTCACGGCAACAAGTAAAACAGCAATAACCAGAAGCTGGTTTCTTACAGAACCTCCCACCCTAACCTATGGACAAATACAATAAATGACATGTACAGTAAACCTTTTTGGTTGATATGAAATCTATTTCATCTATCTGGTTTTATGACTTAATAAACTTATTGGGGCTGAGATGGATCAGACAAAGGAAATAAAGGAAACATTTATTGTGACCTTATTGAATAAATAAGCATTTTCCAAAAAATAAAAACTAATTCAAACTAGTAAACTCACTCTAAAAACTCATTAAAACTAACTGAATTTGAAAACAAAAATTGACAACGAAATTAAAACTAAAACTGATGAAAAATGCAAAACTATTATAACCTTGTGTTGAACGCTTATATTATTATTATTATTATGTGTATTATTCAATGTGGCAGAAAGTTTGTATATGACCTCATGTTTGTGTTGTGAAAATAAAATAAAAAGTATATTTAGATTTAGATTTGACTTTATTAATCCCACAGTGGGGAAATGTCTTTGTTACAGCCGCAAAGTTTCACACAATTTTTAAGATAAAGATAAAAAATAAACAATCTAAGAAAAGACATTTAACAATATACAAATATACAATAATAATAATAATAATATACTATATACAACTTAGTGCAAATTTAAGTGGAAATATAAAAATATATATATAAAAAAAAAGTAAGTTCAAAGTAAGTCAGCTTTGAAGTTAATATTTCCACCTTTTGTCTTGCAGATCAGGTGAACTCTGAAGATCCAAGTCTTCCTCTCAGTGAGCCGAGTGTTGCCTCGTGCCCTGGTCTCCATAGCAACCCCAACCCGCCCGCGGAGAACGCCATCCCGCCCCCGAAGAGCGTGGAGAGGACGCTGAAGCTAGTGGCCATCAGCCCGTCTCAGCTGGTGAAGCGTCCGGCGGGCGACCAGCCCGTGGTGGTGCTGAACCACCCGGACGCCGACGTTCCCGAGGTGGTGAAGATCATGGAGGTGATCAACCGCTACCGGGGCGAGGTGCAGAAGGTCGTGCTGTCCCGGAGGACGCTGAACGCTCTCGCCATCGCCACGGAGAGCGGCGAGCTGCCGGACACCGCCGACTCCACGGATCCCGCGCGGCTAAACGCTAATAAAACCTCCGTGCAGGAGAGGTTCCTCCTCAAGCTGAAGTTTCGCAGGTTGAGCAGGAAGAAGTACGAGGTGGTCGGCGCCGTTTCTCCCAGCAGCCGGGACGCCGCCGCCGCCAAGAAGTTCCGCTGCTGGTTCTGCGGGCGCGTTTTCTCCTGCCGGGAGGCGTGGACGCTCCATCGGCAGCGACACCTGATGGAGTGGAAGAGGCCGAACTGTGAAAACTCTTAAAATGATGTCGCACACACTGGATTAAAAAAACACAAAAAACAGTCTGGAAGATGAGGACTATTGCAATACGATGAAACATTAACGGAAGATCGCCAGTATGGAAGTAAATCTGTGTCATCGGAGTTTGAAATAAAAAAGACGTTGAATTTCTAGCACTGAATATTTATGCATTGAAATTATGTATCTGAATGTTTTTCAACGTTAAAAATTCAACCTCAAAAAATTCAACCTCAAAAAATTCAACCTAAAAATTTGCGTTTGAATTTTTTGAGGTTGAATTTTTAACATTGAAAAACATTCAGATACATAATTTCAATGCATGGGCTAGAAATTCAACCGCAAAAAAAATTAAACTTCAAAAAGTTAAAATGCAAATTTTTAGGTTGAATTTTTTGCGGTTGAATTTTTTGCGGTTGAATTTTTTGCGTTTGAATTTTTTGCGTTTGAATTTTAACGCTGAAAAACATTCAGATACATAATTTCAATGCAGAAATATTCAGTGCTAGAAATTCAACGTCTTTTTTATTTCAAACTCCGATGACACAGATTTACTTCCATACGCCAGTCTCCTCAGTTTTTCCTTTTTTTTAAAAAGTCTTAATTGTGATTGGTCGGTTAATCACGGAGGGTTCACATTCTCAGGGTAAACATTTTACCTTTTGTTTCCTCTGTCGGAGTCGCTTGATACAAACTGTTTGTACATTATTTGTAACGCCACAACGAGGCGGCGTCAATAATTTAGTCGTTTGTATTTTTATTTTGTCTACGCAATAGCTTTATTTAAGGTGATTTAATACACTGTCACATGGAATCTTTTTATAGAACACTGTAATGTGTATATTTGCCATACCGTCTGAGTTTTATGAATCAGTTATTGTACGGGTAGGCTCGACAGTGTGGTAGCTATCATCATATTTATGTTTTTGGAAACGGGACGCAGAGACCCACAAGTTACTCAGATATACCAAAAAAAAAAGAAGAAAAAAAAAAGACAATAAGCTGTTTTATTCAACATTTATTTATGACTCTTAGATTTAGCCTTTATATGCTTTTTTTTTTTTCTTTATGCGTTTTATTTCGTACGTACGGAAGCCCTGAACCGCAAGTGAAGAAATTTTTTTTTGAGATGTTATCTTGTTATTTTGAGATCATATCTCGTTATTTCGAGATAATATCTCATTATTTCGAGATAATACACATATGTAAAAAAAAATAAGAATTAAAAAAAAAAAAAAATCTTCCCAAATTTTTTTTTTCTTCAGATATTATCTCATTATTTCGAGATAACACACCTATGTAAAAAAAAAAAAAATTATCTCGAAATAACGAGATATTATTAAAAAAAAAAATTTTTTTTTTTACATAGGTGTGTTATCTCGAAATAACGAGATATTATCTCGAAATAATGAGATAATATCTGAAGAAAAAAAAATTTTGGAAGATTTTTTTTTTTTTAATTCTTATTTTTTTTTTACATATGTGTATTATCTCGAAATAATGAGATACTATCTCGTAATTACGAGATATTATCTCGAAATAATGAGATATGATCTCGAAATAACAAGATAACATCTCAAAAAAAAAATGTCTTCACTTGCGGTTCAGGGCTTCCGTAATTTCGGGCCACTGGAAGAATCAGTGTAAAAAAATTTTTTTTGTATAAACTCCAAATTATGTTCGAATGATAGTATTATCTGTTATCAGAGGTATATTTTCATGAATTTAGTCGAAGCAGACGTCCCTAAAGACACGATTAATTTAAGAAAAAAAAAAAAAGAAAGTAAACCTGTGTTGTGTGATGTCGATAAGCAATTTAAAAAAAAAAAGAAATCTGGACTAAAGAGGCCTGGATGATTTCATCATGTTTTTTTTTCCTCTTTTGACTTGAAATGATAATCTTATCTATTAATTGCACTATGAGAATATGAGAAGAGGGTTTATATTCCCGTTACCTCACCGTTATCAGGCCGAGCTTTGACAATCTCAACGTTTCCTTCTGCAGCCACGATCCCTCAGTATTCACAGCAAGGGGACATGTGTGTGTGTCTGTGTGTGTCTGTGTGTGTGTGTGTGTGTGTGTGTGTGTGTCTGTGTGTGTGTTTGTAAGTCAAGGACCATCTGTTCTCTAACTCACTGTACATATACATTTTTTTTTCCAATTTAGATAAAAGATTTATAATTGTATATATATTTCCGCTAGAGGTACTGTAAGATGAGCTGAGTTTTCACCAAGTGCCTAGGAATCCTTGTTATGCAACTAATGTGCATGAGTATGATAGCATTAAAAAGAAAATTTTTATTAAAACAAAATATACAACCTTGTTTGTTTGGCTCCATAAAAGTACAAATGATTCGTCCACCGACTGTCTCATTCCTTGCATTCATGTTACACCGTTTACTGACTGAGCATTAAAAAAACATCTCAATAAAAGTTAAAAGTGCTCCGAAAAGACACAAAATGACGGAAAAAACACTAAATTACTTAAAAAAAGACACAAAATTACTTAAAAAAAGACACAAAATTACTTTAAAAAAGACACAAAATTACAAAAAAAGACACGAAATGACAGAAAAAAACTAAATTACTTAAAAAAAGACAAAATTACAAAAAAAGAGACAAAATGACCAAAAAACGACACAAAATTAAAAAAGACACAAAATGATGGAAAAAACACTAAATTACTTTAAAAAAAGACACAAAATTACTAAAAAAAAAAGACAAAATGACAGAAAAAAAACTAAATTACTTAAAAAAAGACACAAAATGACAAAAAAAGACACAAAATGACAAAAAAAAACTAAATTACTTAAAAAAAGACACAAAATTACAAAAAAAGAGACAAAATGACCAAAAAACGACACACAATTAAAAAAGACACAATGAGTGAAAAAAAAACGAAATTACTTAAAAAAGACACAAAATGACAGTCTGTGTTTTTTTATTTATTTAATGTGTCTTTTTTTTGTCATTTTGTGTCTTTTTTAAAATAATTTTGTGTCTTTTTTGTTCATTTTGTGTCTTTTTTTGGTAATTCTGTGTATTTTTTGTCATTTTGTCTTTTTTTTAGTAATATTGTCTTTTTTTAAAATAATTGTCTTTTTTTGGTCATTTTGTGTCTTTATATTTGCGATAGAGGTACTGTAAGATGAGCTGAGTTTTCACCAAGTGCCTAGGAATCCTTGTTATGCAACTAATGTGCATGAGTATGATAGCATTACAATAAACCACCCGGTTCCTCAGTCCCTGATGGCTGAAGATTTGACTTATACAACACATGAAAAGTCAAGAACATTTTTATTAAAACAAAATATACAACCTTGTTTGTTTGGCTCCATAAAAGTACAAATGATTCGTCCAGCGACTGTCTCATTCCTTGCATTCATTTAACACCGTTTACTGACTGAGCATTAAAAAAACATCTCAATAAAAGTTAAAAGTGCTCCGAAAAGACACAAAATGACGGAAAAAACACTGAATCACTTTAAAAAAAGACACAAAATTACTAAAAAAAAGACACAAAATGACAGAAAAAAACTAAATTACTTAAAAAAAGACACAAAATTACAAAAAAAGACACAAAATGACAGAAAAAAAACTAAATTACTTAAAAAAAGACACAAAATGACAGAAAAAAACTAAATTACTTAAAAAAAGACACAAAATTCCAAAAAAGAGACAAAATGACCAAAAAACGACACAAAATTAAAAGACACAAAATGAGTGAAAAAAACACGAAATTACTTAAAAAGAGACACAAAATGACGGAAAAAACACTAAATTACTTTAAAAAAAGACACAAAATTATTAAAAAAAGACACAAAATGACAGAAAAAGACACAAAATGACAGAAAAACACTAAATTACTTTAAAAAAAGACACAAAATTACTAAAAAAAGACACAAAATGACAGAAAAAAAACTAAATTACTTAAAAAAAGACACAAAATTACAAAAAAAGACACAAAATGACAGAAAAAGACACAAAATGACAGAAAAAAAACTACACAAAATGACGGAAAAAACACTAAATTACTTTAAAAAAAGACACAAAATTACTCAAAAAAGACACAAAATGACAGAAAAAAAACTAAATTACTTAAAAAAAGACACAAAATTACAAAAAAAGACACAAAATGACCAAAAAACGACACACAATTAAAAAAGACACAAAATGAGTGAAAAAACACTTTATTAAAACAAAATATACAACCTTGTTTGTTTGGCTCCATAAAAGTACAAATGATTCGTCTCAGTCCTTGCATTCATGTTACACCGTTTACTGACTGAGCATTAAAAAAACATCTCAATAAAAGTTAAAAGTGCTCCGAGTCGGTGCTGGTTTGGCTCTGCAGGTCCAGCAGCAGGCCGGTCCAGCATCCAGACCTCAGAGGAACACTGGAGGAGCAGAAAGCATCGATAATGAGCTCTGGAAACAACACGCTGGCAGTGAACGCAGCAGGCTGGGGATGCATGAGGCGTTCAGGGGCGTCTTTGGGGCGTCTTTGGGGCGTTCAGGGCCTGACGGGGTAGGTCAGCCTGGTGGAGTCCTTGGTGTTGCTCTGGCTGTCGATCAGCACCAGCGGGTTCCTCTGGTGGTTCTCGATGATGTGGGACACGCTGCTGAAATGCTGCAGGAAGAGACAAAAGTTATTCATTAATTTATGAGCCTAGAAACGCTCTCATTCACTCCTACGGGCAATTAAGAGTCACCACATAAACCAGGGGTCTCAAACTCACATTACCTGGGGGCCGCTGGAGGCAGTAACAAAATGACCAAAGAAAGACACAAAATTACTAAAAAAAGACACAAAATGACAGAAAAAAAACGAAATGACTTAAAAAAAGACACAAAATGACAGAAAAAAACTAAATTACTTAAAAAAGACACAAAATTACTAAAAAAAGACACAAAATTACAGAAAAAAACGAAATTACTTTAAAAAAAGACACAAAATTACAGAAAAAAAACGAAATTACTTTAAAAAAAGACACAAAATGACAGAAAAAAACTAAATTACTTAAAAAAGACACAAAATGACCCAAAAAAAGACACAAAATTACTAAAAAAAAGACACAAAATGACAGAAAAAAACGAAATTACTTAAAGACACAAAATTATAAAAAAAAAGACACAAAATGACAGAAAAATAAATAAATTACTTAAAAAAAGACACAAAATGACAGAAAAAAACTAAATTACTTTAAAAAAAGACACAAAATTACGATATAAGAAAGAAAGACAAAATGACAAAAAAACGACACAAAATTAAAAAAGACACAAAATGAGTGAAAAAACACTCAATTACTTTAAAAAAGACGCAAAATGACAGTCTGTGTTTTTTTCTTTATTTAATGTCTTTTTTTGGTCATTTTGTGTCTTTTTAGTAATTCTGTGTATTTTTTGTTCATCTTGTGTCTTTTTTTAGTAATTTTGTGTCTTTTTAAAAATAATTTTGTCTTTTTTTGGTCATTTTATGTCTTTTTTAAGTAATTTAGTTTTTTTCTGTCATTTTGTGTCTTTTTTAAATAATTGTGTCTTTTTAAAAATAATTTTGTGTCTTTTTTGGTAATTCTGTGTCATATTTGTTCATTTTGTGTCTTTTTAAATAATTTTGTGTCTTTTTTTAAATAATTCTGTGTATTTTTTTGTCATTTTGTGTCTTTTTTTGGTCATTTTGATACTGGTTACCCAGGTAATTTGAGTGTGAGACCCCTGATTTAAACACATTCTACATACTTAAACCAGCCCAACCACTGATATTAACCCCTCCGAGCCTTATTATAACAGATGCGTACCTCCTCGCCCTTCTTCTGGCGGCCCAGTGCGTACTGCTGCGTGGCCGGTATGAAGCGTATGGGGATGTTGTAGACTCGCTCCTTGTAGAAGACCACCAGCGTGTACGGCTGCTGGGCGTCCTGCCCCGAGCTCTTCCTCACCATGAACGCCCCGTCCTGGAACACACCCAGCAGGGATTATGGGATATATAATATCATATATCATTATATATAATATATATAGTATATAGTCATTTGGATGACCGTTCTCTCTAAAATAACACATTCTCACTTTGTTGGAGCGACACAAGACGTCGTCAGCAGTCTTGCGGTCACATGTGCTGGCGTACCAGGACTTCATAAAGACGTCTGCATCCTAAAGAGAGGATAAAATGTTTTATTAATACAATTTTTAAAAAATATTTAATCAGCATTGTTGTAAGAACACACTAAAAGACACAGAATTATTTAGAAAAGACACAAAATGACCAAAAAATACACACAATTATTAAAAAAAGACACAGAATTACCAAAAAAGACACACAATTATTAAAAAAAAGACACAAAATTACCAAAAAAGACACAAAATTACCAAAAAAAATACAGAAATACCAAAAAAAGACACAAAATTATTAAAAAAAAAGACAAAATGACCAAAAAAAGACAAAAAATGACCAAAAAAAGGACAAAATTACTAAAAGACAATTATTAAAAAAGACAGAATGACCAAAAAAAGACAGAAATACCAAAAAAGACACTAAATTATTAAAAAAAGACACAAAATTACTTAAAAAAAACACAGAATTACCAAAAAAGACACAAAATTATTAAAAAAAGACACAAAATGACCCAAAAAAGACACAAAATGACAAAAAAAAAATACACAAAATTACTAAAAGACAATTATTTAAAAAGACACAAAATTACCAAAAAAGGACAAAATGACCAAAAAAAGACAAAAAAATATTTGAAAAAAGACACTAAATTATTAAAAAAAGACAGAATTACCAAAAAAAGACAGAAATACCAAAAAAAGACACAAAATGACCAAAAAAAGACACAAAATTATTAAGACAATTATTAAAAAAGACACAAAATGACAAACAATACACAAAATTATAAAAAAAGACACAAAATTACTAAAAGACAATTATTAAAAAAGACACAGAACGACCAAAAAAGACACAAAATGACCAAAAAAAGTAATTAAAGGGACCTTCCACTAACAGCACGGTAAAGTGCCATTCATATAATCATATAATCATTGTTGTGAGAACAAACCTTATCTTGGTCTATAAACGTATTTTCAGCAAAGAGACTTCCTCTGTCAGCTGGTTCTGGAAGACACAAACGTTAAAATGTGGCATTTATTTTTATTTTTCCCATCCATCTGGCTGGTAGACTCCTGCAGGAGCTGAACTTACTGTTTGGGATGAAGTGAGGAAGAGGAATCCTGCAAGAGAAACCACAGTAAACACCAGCAGGAGCTGATTAAAGGCTTCTGCTCAGTCGGAGCATTAAAATGCTCAGCGTACATTAAACGCTTCGTATAACTGAAAGCTGTGTTTCTTACTTTGGCCGTCTCAGGTCCAGGGAGAACCCTTTGGGAGGAGGTTTGGGGTCCGTCTGCAGCCCCGGCAGCGTCCGGCCTGTTGACATGAGGGGATTTAGATTTATTTACTGGTTTGTAATGAAGAGAAACTGAAGACATGTTCCACAAATTAAATATGTAAATAGGTTTTTTTCTGCATTCCCTTTCAACTTGAATAGAGTGAGTCCAATGTGGAAAATCTATAATGACTTCAAATGAAGTCATAAATGTATGGAATTAGATCATCAGTGCATACGGAAGAGGATTAGGGCCACACATGAACAAAGTAGTTGAGTTCTGACTTTAAGCTCAGAATTTCTGACTTTTTTCTCAGAATTATGACTTTTTTCTAAGAATTATGACTTTTTTCTAAGAATTATGACTTTTTTCTAAGAATTATTACTTTAAACTCAGAATTTCTGACTTTTTTCTCAAAATTTCTGACTTTTTTTCTCAGAATTCTGACTTTTTTCTAAGAATTATTACTTTAAACTCAGAATTTCTGACTTTTTTCTCAGAATTATGACTTTAAACTAAAAATTTCTGACTTTTTTCCTCAGAATTCTGACTTTTTTCTAAGAATTATTACTTTTCTCAGAATTATGACTTTAAACTAAAAATTTCTGACTTTAAACTCAGAATTTCTGACGTTTTTTCTCAGAATTATAACTTTAAACTCAGAATTTCCAACTTTAAACTCAGAATTTCCGACTTTAAACTCAGAATTCCTGACTTTTTTCTCAGAATTATGACCTAAAACTCAGAATTATGATTTAAAACTCAGAATTATGACCTAAAACTCAGAATTATGATTTAAAACTCAGAATTATGACTTAAAACTCAGAATTTCTGACTTTATTCTCAGAATTATGACTTTAAAGTCAGAAGAGAATTGAAGACTATTCTCTAGCAAAAATCTCACCTGATTCTTTTCAATTCTCAAATATACAACAAGATACATATTTTCATAAACAACCTTCATTTCAATAGATAATCTTGTTTACAAATGGAGCTGAAGGAAAAAATATTACAAGTCAGAATTCTGAGTTTAAAATCAGAACTCAGATATTTTTTCATGTGTGTCTCTAATCCTCTTTGGTAAGAGGACACTTAAAAGTTTGTAGTAGTAGAATAATAAGTAGTGGAATAATTCCACAGTGTGTATTAGTACTTTTACTGCAGTAAAGGGTCTGAATACTTCTTACATACAGGATATGGGTGTGACTAATGATATATACTAATAATATAAATTAATTTAAACACTTACTTTCAAATTCTCGAGGTTTTAAATCTGGCCTCTGCAAAAAAAAAAAAAGGTACATACTTTAATGTTGATCAGCTGTTTTCACTTTAGAAAAGTCTGGTAAAAAAACCCTTTAGTAATATTTGTAAAGTATAACTGGACCAGAGCGTGTCTTGGATGTTCTTACCGGCTTTAAAGGCGGATGTGGTGACCTCCTGAGAGAGAAAGACACGATCACACAATCAGGTTTTCCTTCATAAAAGCTTAAAAAAGTTTCAGTAAACATAATGGTTAAACTATTTGATGATGTGATACTCACTCTCTGGGTAAAGGTTTTGGCAGGATTTTAGGAGGACCGTCTGTCGGTCTTTTACTGGAACCTGAAGGAGACACAGCGCAATAATCAGTGATCTATCACTTATTATGAATGCTGTTCGCTTTGGCAAACATATATATGTTAATATTGCCCATTTAGTAAAGGAAAATATATGTTTTCCATCCTCTAGATGGTACAACACTCCAAAAATGATGGAAGCAGTTTATATATATGTATATAGTTGTATAAAATAAGTTTGTAGGAAAAAAACAACAACAGAATCCACGCCGGAGTATCTATATCTATATCTATATCTATATCTATATCTATATATCTATATATAAAGTCTGAGAATATATATTAAAAACTTCAGTTCAAACCTTCAAATTATATTCTCAGGTTTCTATCTATATTCTCAGGTTTCTATATATATATATACATATAGACTTTTTATATATATTCTTAGGTTTCTATCTATATTCTCAGACTTTTAATATATATAATCAGACTTTTAATATATATTCTCAGGCTTTATATATTTTTTTTTTCTCAGACTTTTAATATTTATTCTCAGTTTTTAGATATATTCTCAGACTTTTAATAAATATTATCAGGTTTCTATATATATTCTCAGTTTTTATATATATTCTCAGACTTTTAATTAATATGATCAGGTTTCTATATATATTCTCATACTTTTAATATATATTCTCCGTTTTTATATATATTCTCAGACTTTTAATGTATATTATCAGGTTTCTATATATATTCTGTTTTTATATATATTCTCAGACTTTTAATAAATATTATCAGGTTTCTATATATATTCTCAGTTTTTATATATATTCTCAGACTTTTAATGTATATTATCAGGTTTCTATATATATTCTCAGTTTTTATATATATTCTCAGACTTTTAATAAATATTATCAGGTTTCTATATATATTCTCAGTTTTTATATATATTCTCAGACTTTTAATAAATATTATCAGGTTTCTATATATATTCTCAGTTTTTATATATATTCTCAGACTTTTAATGTATATTATCAGGTTTCTATATATATTCTCAGTTTTTATATATATTCTCAGACATTTAATAAATATTTGCAGACTTTTATATTTATTCTCAGATTTTTAAAATATATTATCAGGTTTCAATATGGATTACAATCCTGAGAATATATATTAAAATTATATATATATATATATATAATGTGGCAAACTGTTCACTTATTGTTTGATGTAAAACTCACTGTCATCTGGATCACAAACTTCATATTCATCATCTTCTGTGGGCTCTTGGACCTGGAGAATCACAACACCAATAAATCAATGACAATAAATCAATGACCTCCTAATTATGCAGCACACAACAAACCTCCACAGAACGTCTTTAAATGAAATATTTCACACTTGTCTTCACTTACACAAGCAGCCGGAGAGCTCCTCATATTCACCCTGAAGGAGAAAAGCATCGGTCGTTAGTGTAGAAATAGAAAAGCAATAATGCATTAATATAAAACAGACAGAGAGAGTTTATGTTTCAGGCCTGTAGAACCTGATAATGTCATAAATTCCAGATAATGTAATAACTTCCTGATAATGTAATAAGTGCATTTTACCAATAATGTAATACACGTTTTACCAATAATGCACAATTTATGCACACTGTTCATTGCACCTTATTTGTTTCATAGCACCAACATTTTTATTCTGCATATTCATATTTATTCTGCACTGGAATTCTACTCCTTAATACATACTCCTTCTTTAGACACTTTATTTTCATTTTTACATTACATTTTATTGTATTTTATTGTAATTTTATATTTTATTGCTTGAAGTATGCCTAGGTTGTTCTTTTTAATTAATTGTGTTGTTATTGTCTCTGTGTGTAATGCTGCTGCTACACTGTGATTTCCCAGCTTATAGTAATAAAAATAAATAATAATAATAATAATAATAAAAAATAATTCCCCAATATTGTAATAATTCATTAGCCATTCATTAGTCATTAGCGAAAGCTAGCGGCTAACTGATGCTAGCGGCTAACGGAAGCTAGCGTCTAACTGATGCTAACGGCTAACTGACGCTAGCGGCTAACTGATGCTAGCGGCTAACTGATGCTAGCGGCGCTGCTTGTTACAGCTACAAGAGTAGCCATTAGCGTATCAATGCTAACTCAAAATTGTGGTCACAACATTAGCTGACATTTCATAGCGGCGTTACAATCGTGCCAATTCAGCAGATTGCAGAAGTTAGCAGAAGTAAGGATTAAAAGTTATTACAATGTAAAATTATAAGTTAGTACAACTTACAGTTGAGTTGACAAAAATCTGAATTCAGAGGTGAGCAAACTCAAAAACAAAACTTAAAATATTTAGTTTAATTGTCCAACTTAAAATTTTATCGAAGTTTGTTGCCTTGAAATTTAGAGTTCACCCAACTTTTCTTTTTTTGCAGTGTTTTATTACATATTCAATGGACTCAAGTGCAGATTTTTATTACATTATCAGGTTCTACAGTGTATTACATTATTGGGAAATGCACTTTATTACATTATCGGGAAGTTATTACATTATCAGGTTTTATTACATTTTCAATGGACTCAAGTGCAGATTTTTATCATTTTTTGGGGTTATTACATTATTGGGAAGTTATTACATTATCAGGTTTTATTACATTTTCAATGGACTCAAGTGCAGATTTTTTATCATTTTTTGGGGTTATTACATTATTGGGGTTATTACATTATTGGGAAGTTATTACATTATCAGGTTTTATTACATTTTCAATGGACTCAAGTGCAGATTTTTATCATTTTTTGGGGTTATTACATTATTGGGAAGTTATTACATTATCAGGTTTTATTACATTTTCAATGGACTCAAGTGCAGATTTTTATTACATTATCAGGTTCTACAGTGTATTACATTATTGGGAAATGCACTTTATTACATTATCGGGAAGTTATTACATTATCAGGTTTTATTACATTTTCAATGGACTCAAGTGCAGATTTTTTATCATTTTTTGGGGTTATTACATTATGGGGAATTTATTACATTATCAGGTTGTACAGGGCCTGTAGATAGAGTGTGATGGTACCTGGGGCTGGGCTTCGGTGGTAGAGAGTGCGTCTGTGATGGAGGGATAGGAGGACACAGTCTGCAAGGAAATGATAAGTCTCAGCCTGAACTGAACATTATTATGAGTCTCTACAATTACATGAAGTGGAAACAGTCACACTGACCTGCTTGCTGCTAGAGATAATGAGTGTCCCTGTAAGGCAGAAAGCACAACCCCAATGAATTCCACATGGAAATTTACTTTAAAAAAAGAATACTTGGTGGAATTGCTGCTACATAAACGCCTACCTCTGTGTCTGGAACTTCATAAAAGTCTGGAAAACAACCAAAGCCAAAATTAGACACAGTGTAGAGCCACAAAGCCTGTTTCTTGTTTTGATGCTGGTTCTCTGTGTTTCTTGTTTTGATGCTGGTTCTCTGTGTTTCTTGTTTTGATGCTGGTTCTGTGTGTTTCTTGTTTTGATGCTGGTTCTCTGTGTTTCTTGTTTTGATGCTGGTTCTGTGTGTTTCTTGTTTTGATGCTGGTTCTCTGTGTTTCTTGTTTTGATGCTGGTTCTGTGTGTTTCTTGTTTTGATGCTGGTTCTCTGTGTTTCTTGTTTAGATGCTGGATCTCTGTGTTTCTTGTTTTGATGCTGGTTCTGTGTGTTTTCATGATTTCTAACAGGTCTTCAGCAGGCAGCAGGGTCTGCCCTCGGGCCTTTCTGTCTCTCATTGTGTTTACAAAGACTTTTTCGTGCACAGGCCTATAATCTGTTTATTCAATAGTATAGATATAATAGAGGCCTTATTTTTCTCTGCAGTGTTTAGTCACGCTAGCAGCACGGCTGTGAGAACGGCAGCAGGAATGTGCACAGACATTATAAAAGGCTGGAGATCTACCCTTTCTTTCAAGTTAGAGGGGCAATAAACCAGTGAAATCTGTCTGGATATACAGTATTTGTGCATGTAATATATGATGTTTCCTAGTGACTTAACCAATCCCCTCACATATAAAAATAAAAATAAATGTCCCGTTGTTTTTACAGAAATAAACTGGCAGCTGTGGTTACCAGAATATTTCCGTAAAAAATACAGAACATATGTCAACAACTTGTAAATTTTACATCCTAAAACTGTAGTAATTAAAATATACATTTTAAAGTTGTAGATTATAGCGTCCTTTACTGCTAATTTAACAGGATGATGCTGCTTTTATACTAATTATTTATGCAAAATTTACATGCAGATTTTGCTTATTGTGCATTGAATACCAGTAAATTAACATTCAGTTATTATTTATTGTACACTGAATACCAGTAAAATGCACAAGTTGTTCTGTAAAGTTGTTTACATTTGTACTGTATTTTTTGTAGAATTATTCTGGGAACCACAGCTGATATTTCTTTTCTGTAAAAGCAACAGGATTTTTTTACAGTGTACTTAATTGATATGGTTACATAATAATACACATTGTCTCCCTTGAGTTTTATTTAGGGATGGGCATTTGAAAGAAACCTGCCACCTGGAGAATCTATAACAGGGGTTGGCTATGTTTACTAAAAAAAGAACTGTTGGCCAAACAAGGAGAAAAAATGTCGGAATGGAGCCACAAACCTTCTTTTCTGCCTGACAATGAAGATAAAACAGCCTACTTAGTCTAAATTAGCCTAGCAGCATCAATAATAGGACATAATGAGCATTTCTTAATATGATTTTGTCATTTTTGTCATGTAGTAACTCAAAACTAGATGAAGTTGGTAAAATTTAGAGTTTAAGGTTCCAGGCAGTAGCCTTCCATAAGCTATGCTGCACATTTTAGTTGACTAAAATGTTAAATATGTGGTATATAAGTGACACATTATTACAACTGAACAATACAAATTGCTTTTTGACGACACCAATGATAAATGAACATTAAAATGTGAAGAAATAATTGTTTCATTTGGTATATTTTGTTGTCAAAGCTACAAGGAGCCACTGCAGATGGCCTGAAGAGCCTCAGGTTGCCTACCGCTTTTATTTTGAAAGGGCAAAAAGAGACTTCCTGTCAAAAGTAAAACTAATTTAAATCAGAGTAAACTGTAAAGATAACGTCAAGGAGTTTAATGTTTCATCTTTTAGCACCACCCGAAGAGCCATGATGTTAGTTTACACAGTAATCTGGCATATTTAAGTGTATTTTGTATTTAAATAAGTTTTAAATTAATACTTCTTGTATTTCTGTGTGTTTTATAATTGTTATTACAATTTTCAGTTTGCAAACTGTAGTTTTATCCAACTTAATTCAATTTAAGCTCATTGGCTTATTGACGCTCGGCCGTGTTTCAGTTCAGTGAGTTCTGATAGCAGTCAGAGATAAAATTAAATTAAAATACACAGATCCATTAAAAAAATCCCATGTAATCGACCAAATTATTAACAACCATTAATCAATCATCGATTAATTATTATAATATATATAAAATATAATAATCCAGTGGTTCCCAAAGTTTTTCTACTGGGCCCCCCTTTTCTATCTAAAAAATACTATAAAGCCCCTCATTAATTTAATTTTTTTTAATTTATTTGTAATATTCAGAGTAGAGTCATGATCTGATTTAGTTTACAATTAAATTATTTCAATTTAGCCCCAGTTTGGGAGCCACTGCATTAATCTATCATTGATTTATTATTCCCATCTCTAGTTTAATCTAGCGCCACCATCAGGTCAGAATATGTTTTAACTTTTGATTATGAACAAATACCTGCAAATAATGACACCTCCAGCAGCCTCAGGTGTTTTTTGTGTAAAGCAGCAAATATTATTCAGCTAAACAATAAACTAAATATTTTACTAGTCTACTAACCAAATATGCAAATCAGTTTTTCTTCCAAATCTACCTTGTTGGAGAGCACAGCAACATTTTCCAACAGTTTCACCAAGAATGATGAATAAAGACTGAAAATTGTGGGAATGAAAACAATATTTCAGAATACTTTTCAGCTAATTTCATGCTGCTGTATAAATGTAACAATGGCATTTTAATGAGCCTTCAAACAAAGCTGAATATTTTAAAAGTCTTCATTAAAATTGCAAAGATGAATAATATCAAGAATCTCTAAAAGATGAGGAACATTTTCAAGTTTGAATAGTGAATTTATGAATCATTAAATAGTAGATAAAAGTGCATCAACTTATTATTATTTTGTATTACTAGGCAAGCAATAAAAGGGTTCAAACATGGACAAAAATGTCTTATTATATAAGCATTTGTTTTTTTATTTTAACAGAATATGATTTTTCCATTGCATGAATAGAAGCATAAATACCAGTGGTGGAAAGTAACTAAGTACACTTACTCAAGTACTGTACTTAAGTACAATTTTGAGGTACTTGTACTTTACTTGAGTATTTCCATTTAATGTAACTTTATACTTCTACTCCACTACATTTTTAGAGGCAAATATTGTAGATTTGACTCCACTCCATTTAGCTGACAGCTTTAGTTACTTTTCAGGTTGAGATTTAACATAAAATATATGATTAATTTAGTGATTAGACTAAAATAAATAAATAATAATAATAATAATAACAGTATAACAGTAATTAAATGAGCTCTGTCTTTACAATATAATAAAACACTGCTTACAAAAATGCATCAATACAAATAATGTAATAGTATATTAGAATATATAAAACAATTAGAGTGTGTCCATTCTGCATAACGGGTACTTTTACTTTTAATACTTTCAGTGCATTATCTGATACTTTTGTACTTTTACTTCAGTAAGTTTTGAATGCAGGACTTTTACTGTAGTGGAGTCATTTCACAGTGTGTATTAGTACTTTTACACAAGTAAAGGATCTGAATATTTCTTCCACCACTGAATTTGAGTCAAATTTGAACATTTTGTCCATCCGCTTAAATGGGAAATGTTGAATATTTCGGAAAGTTTGCAGAGTATGAATGAGAAAAAGTAGTAGCGTCTGTGTCCTGATTGAGAAGAACATTTAGATGTTTGAATAAAGTTTGTATGTTAAATAATGTAGAAGAAGTTGAGTGCCAAATAAGGTACGGAATAATAAAGAAAATATGGAATAAAGAATTCCTGAAGTAGAAGAACACAGGTGTGAACCAAAGTTATTATAGTTAACGAAAACTACCGAAATAACGAAAACTAGAATTGAAAAAAACATTTTCGTTAACTGAAATAAAAATAAAAACAAGAGTTTTTTTTAAAAAACGATAACTAACTGAAACTGTATTTTGTGGTTACAAAACTAACTAAAACTAACTAAAATTATAGTGAAAATGTCCTTAGTTTTCATCTTTGTCAACTTTTTTCATTCATAATTCAGTGTTTCTATTTGAACATGTAACACATGGTGAATATGTTTACTGAGACTGGGATGTTTACACTAGAACCAAAATACAAAACAGTTAATAACCTTATTGGGGCTGAGATGATAAACCAAAGGAAATAAAGGCAAAATTTATTATGACCTCTTTGAATCTGGCACCAACACATAGCCCATTACAAAAAAACTAAAACTAACACTAAAACTAATAAAAACTAAACTAAAACTGGCAAACTCACTCTAAAAACTAACTAAAACTAACTGAATTTGAAAACAAAAATTCACAACAAAATTAAAACTAAAACTAATGAAAAATCCAAAACTATTCTAACCTTGGTGTGAATATGTGTTTCCATAGCCCCTATAATAATAATAAATAATGCTATAATGATGTGTTGCTGTTGTTCCTACCAGGACTGGCTGGAGGCTGAGGAGCTGGAGGCAGCATGGGGAGCTCCCTGGTTGCTCTGCTGCCACCGTGAATTAAAGGATCTGAGGAGATCACAGTAAGTACTATCATTATCATTATTAACATTATTATACTCCTACAGTAGTCATGTGCAGCCCACTGCTCCTTGCATGGTGTGTTCACTTGTGTGTGTAAGAAAAAAAGGTTTAAATGCAGAGGTTGAATTTCCCCATTGTGGGATTAATACGGATAAATCTTAAATCTTAGTTGTGTTCCTTGCAGCAGTAGTGTTATTATTATTATTATTATTATTATTATTATTATTAGTTTATTTAAAAGGGAACAGTGCAATTTCATAAAACACATGATTACATATGGTTAAAAAAGAGTTAGCCAGAAGGCTAGTTTTCATCTGTAGTCGATGATGTAAAAAAAGCAGAGAATTATGAAACAAAAAACGAACAAACAAAATAAAATAAAATAAAATAAAATAAAATAAAATAAAATAAAATAAAATGAAATAACATAAAATAAAATAAAATAAAATAAAATAAAATAAAATAAAATAAAATAAAATAAAATAAAATAAAACAAAACAAAACAAAACAAAACTTTTCACTACAGGGTTCGTACGGCTGCTTGAAGTCCTTGAAAATGCTTGAATTTAAATGTTGTATTTTTAAGGTTTAAAAAGTGCTTCAAGGATTTTGGATAAAGTGCTTGTAAATACTTGAAATTCTTCCTGTATTTCTCTTTAATCTGACTATATCCATCTATAGACTATAGATCAGGGGTTCCCAAAGTGTGGTGCGTGGACCCCTGGGGGTGCGCGAGATGAAAAATGTAATGGCGATCTGATAATTACACAATTACATTTTTTTTCCCCACACAATAAAGACATGTAAATAAACATTTCCTTTGTAAAATCTAAAATCAAAAACTGTAATATTAACTAATTAATGAATGCAGGCTATTCAAAATGCACTTCATCTTAAAATAAAGCGTCTTCCATTTTTCCAGCCTGTGTTATGATGATGGAGTTGTTTTTTTAGCTCCACGCTCATTTAAATTTGCTGCATTTTTTGTTCAACGCGGCTCAAAATATTATAACATTTCCCAACTCATCTGCTCTCTGCCTCTGATCCTGAGCCTTCATCATCCTCTTTGATCTTAAAAGTGGAAGCTTGAGCATAACTTTGTTGCTTTATATTGAAACTGTGTTTCAGGTTAATTCAAATGCAAAAGCTCATTGTTGTGATCGTGATTATTTTATTATGTGTGTTCCGGTAATTTGAGCATGATTAAACATGCCGCCTTTAATATGGTGATAAAAAACTTATTGCATTTTGTTTTTTTTGAAGGTGTGGAGGATTGGGGGTGCGTCAACCCGGTTGGGACGTAGAAGGAGGGCACGGCTGAAAAAGTTTGGGAACCGCTGCTATAGATAATCACATGTTCAATGTAAAAATAATGAGTATCTATCTAAAAGCGTAACACCATCTCTGTTGGTTTGGTTCAGTGAAATCTCCCCTTTTAGTCTGTAAGAACTCATCTAAAACATGCAGTTTACAACAGGTGAAGATACTGGGAAAGCTTCAAAATGTACCTTGAAAGTCCTTAAAAAATGATTAAATTTGACCACTGCTAGAGTGTACCAACCCTGTACACCAGAGGTGTCAAACTCTGGCCCGCGGGCCAAATTTGGCCCACAGTATAATTATATTTGGCCCAGAAAGGCAATACCAAATTATTATTATACAGTGCAAATAATACTACAAATCCCAGAATGCTCTGCTGGTGTTCTGGCTTGAACACAGTAGATCAGTGTGGAGCAAACTGAGCAACAATTAAAGTGTCTTTATGCACTTTTTCTTGCTAGTCCAAGGCTTGAATGGCTGCACATTCATTGAAGGATATTATTATTAGTCATTTGGTTTATTATTGTTATTTTATTCTCACATTTATTTTTAGCCTGTGGAAAAAGATTACTGTTAAATTTAAATTTAAAGAAGGCCGCATATAAAATAAAGGGACATAAGATTTTTTATTTGAATTTTATTTAAGAAATGAATGCCATTGATGTGTTTGTTTGTTTTATTTGATATTCAATTTTGCATGTTTGCAATATTAAGTTATATCAAGCTTTGCTTGTTCCATTTCGTTTGAACTTGTTTAGGTCCATTTTTTCAATAAATATCAATGTTGGCCCGCGACTTTGTCCAAGTTTTACATTTTGGCCCACTGTGTATTTGAGTTTGACACCCCTGCTGTACACCATGATGTACCCAGTAGTATTGGTTAGTATTGGTGTTTTTTTTTGTATTCTGATATATATCTTACTGGAAGGTGGATTCTCTGATGGTTCTACATAGTTGTCATCTTCATTACTGCAGTCTGGGTTGATGTAGTCTTCCTACAAAAAAAAACAAGAGAGAGAAAGACAATAGGTTGTGAAAATGGATCAAATAGATTTAGTATCAAATGATAGAACTGGATGGAACCCTCTTATATGTTAGATTTGACACCTTTGGTCACATTTGCAACATTTAAAATTATTTATTGAGCATGATAGTGTTTTGAAAGTTAAAAAAAGATTCAAAATCACATTTTATGTTTGACTAAAGGACTAATAAAGACACAAAATGACCAAAAAACGACACAAAATGACTAAAATAAGACACAAAAAGACAAAAAAAAAAAAAAAGACAATACGTTGTGAAAACAGGGTCAACTGTGCTCTCTGGTAGGCATTAACCAATGCACAGGAAATGTTGAAACCCTCTGAGAGACACATGAATGTTTGTGGAAGTTTCTGCCCAGCAACACACAGCAACAGGCCTGCTGATGCTCTGTAGGTGGAGCAGGTTTTACCTCATCGCTGCCCTGCTGGGGGGGCTCTGGGGGCAGTTGTTTGGAGGCTCTGACGGGGCGGAGGGGCTGTTTGGGCGGCCGGCTGGGTCGGTTACGGCAGTTGTCTGTAAAGGAGAAGCAGAAGCAGAAAACAGGACATCAGCATTTGCATGAAGCTGTTATGAGGCCCTCTGAGGATTGTGGCTTTGGTTCTGGAGGACAGAGATGGCTGTAAAGGAGAAGCTATTGGAGAAATAGAAACTGAGTGTTTGGTTAGAACCGTGTCAACTTTGACAGGATTCATTTATTCGTCATTAAATAGCAGCAGCAGCAGCTTCGCATGCATTTGAAGAGTCCGTCCATCCATTAAAACTGTGAATTATTTCTTGGAAATTGTTGAATATTTCGGGAAAGTTTGAAAGGAAGGAATGAGAAAAGTAGCAGCTCATATGTCCTAATTGAGCAAAAAAAAAAAAAAATTATTAAAATAATAATAATAATAAACTATATATATATATATATATATATATATATATATATATAATAAATTAAATAAAAAAATAAAAATAAATACAAAAAAACGTGCATATCTTGCGTATGCACATATATATACATACATATATATATAAACAAAAAATAAAATAAAATAAACAAAATAAAAAAGTTTACAAAACAAAATGATATAATTAAAATTTTTATGTTGAATAATGTGTAAGGAGTTGAGTTCCAAATTAAAGGTGAGAATCATTCTTCAAGGGAAGAATAATAAAAATATGAAATGAAGAAATAAAGAATTCTTGAAGTAGAAAAACATTGGTCTGTATGGTGAAGGCTTAATCATATTATTATAGAGGTTGACAGCATTTGTTATAGTCAGTACAGTATAGATCCCGTTTGTAAGAAACCTGCCAACTCGAGCATCTATAAAGTTAACGATCATTTTATCGATAAATGGCTATGTTTTTATACATACTCCAGTATGTATCGAATAAAAATTCCACGTGATCAACCAGATTCTTCAGGTCTTAACGTCATTGATTAATTATTCTCCTGCCTAATGCAGTATTATACAGTATTCTACTGGATTGATGTTATACAGTGTCATACTGTGTATTTTGTAATGCAATCTGGGAAATGTATTTATAGAAACTGTAAAGCTGCTGCCAGTTAATTGCTGGAAATTTGTAAATAATTATGGTTAACCCTTAATAGGACTGAAATAGAATTGAAATACTTGCAAATTCCAAATTTCAACCCTAGAGAATATTGGAGGATATTACATACTGCCAGAATGTGTTAAAAAAAACATATGGACCCAGGGGAGGGGGGTAATATTTTGAGAAAAAAAGTGGCAAATCTACGAGAAAAAATGCACAGATTTATGAGATTTAATGTGGTGAATCTATGAGAAAAAAAGTTGCTTTTTCCCCACTTTTTTCACGTAAATCTGCGACTTTTTCGCACAGATTTGACACTTTAAATCTCTTAAATCTACGACATTTTTTCTTGTAAATTTGCCACTTTAATCTAGTAAATTTGCAACTTTTTCTCTCGAAATACTACTATTATTATTTGTATTTGTATTTATTTTTTCATACTTGGCCCTTATATGCCGTCATAGTCAAGTTCTCCTACAAGTCACTGAAGAATAACTCTGTTTGTACGAGTGTTTCTTCCAGATTTTTTTTCTAAATTTTTCATTTTTACATTAGAGGTCAAGGTCAATAAAGTTAATATTATTATTATTATTATTATCATACTGATTGGTCAGATGTCATGGTGTCTGTGACGAAGCCTGATCTTTGCTGATTAGCTGGAAGAAATCCATGTGGTTCTACCACCAAACGAAGAAAAGAGAGACACGGGGACCCCATTTAGATGTCCTCTGAAGTTACCAAATACAGTTCTTTGCCCGATAAAGGGTTAAAATCACACTGAAACGTTTTACAGCAGGGGTCTCAAACTCAAATTCAAAAACTGAATTACTTAAAAAAGACACAAAATTACAAAAAAAGACACCAAATGACTGAAAAAACACTAAATTACTTAAAAAAGACACAAAATTACAAAAAAGACACAAAATGACGAAAGAATACACAGAATTACCAAAAAAGACACTAAATTATTAAAAAAAGACACAAAATGACCAAAAAAAGACACAAAATTACCCCAAAAGACACAAAGTTGCTTAAAAAAGACACAAAATGACCAAAGAAATACACAAAATTACCAAAAAAAGTAATTAAAGGGACCTTCCACACACAACACGGTAAAGTGCCATTCATATAAAGCGAGCATGAGACCCCTGTTTTACAGTGTATGACTGTAGAAACCAATACTGTTCAGATTTCACTGCAAATTTACATCTTAGGTTTACAGTGTGAATTTTGACTTATTTGACTCATCTTCATGAGAACTAAAACTAAAAATGAAGCATGATTTATGGAGAAACGTTGCAGATGTGAGGGGTTGTTGGTGTGAGATGAGTGGCTGACCCAGGTACTCCCCCCGGGGGAAGGAGGTGGAGGGGGTGGAGGAGAAGACTCCTCTGGGAGGAGGCTCGTAGCTGTCGTCCTGCTCCTCTCGGGGCTCGTACATCTCATTATCCTGACAACAAACAACACGTTTAGCATGTTTCAAACAAATATCACACACAAACAAGACCTGACATTACTCCAAATCCAACTTACATAATCAGGTTCAGATGATTCATCATCTTCTCTGTTATCTGTAAACACAGATTTAAAGGATTTCATTAACTCTGGAGTGTCCAAAAGCTCCAAATAATCCAGACTTCTTCATCATCCAGACTAGAAAACAAAGCAGCGTGGAGCCCTACTACTAAAATTTACATTTTATGTTGGACTAAAGGACTAAAAAAGACTCAAAATGACCAAAAAGGACACAAAATGACCCAAAAAAGACACAAAATGACCTAAAAAGACACAAAATGACCCAAAAAAGACACAAAATGACCTAAAAAAAAGACACAAAATGACTTAAAAAGGACACAAAAGGAGAAGACAGAATGGCCAAAAAAACCCCCACAGAAGACACAAAATGACAAAAAAGACACAAAATCACAAGAAAAAGACACAAAATGACCTAAAAAGACACAAAATTACTTAAAAAAAAGACACAAAATGACTTAAAAAAAGACACAAAATGACCAAAAAGACACACAAAAAGACACAAAATGACTAGAAATGACTCCGAGTCTCCAGAAGCTCCAAATAATCAGACTTGTTGCCTCCATCAGAGTATAAAACAAAGCAGCGTGGAGCCCTACTGTACATTTACCTCTAAAGTTCTGGCTGTAAACTCCATGAGGCCAGTTTCAGTTTGATGATGATATACCAAGTAAAACTGGAGACAAGCTCAAATAGATTTAGTATCAAATGATAGAACTGGATGGAACCCTCTTATATGGTAGATTTGACACCTTTGCTCACATTTGACACATTTAACATTCTTTATTGAGCACGATAGTGTTTTGAAAGTAAAAAAAAGATTCAAAATCACTTTTTATGTTGGACTAAAGGACTAAAAAAGACACAAAATGACAAAAAAACGACACAAAATGACTAAAATAAGACACAAAATGACCAAAAAAACCACACAGAAGACATAAAATGACAAATAAAGACACAAAATGACCAAAAAAGACACAAAATGACCAAAAAAAGAAACAAAAAAGACACAAAATGACAAAAAAAAGACACAAAATGACCAATAAAAGACACAAAATGACTTACAAAGACACAAAATGACCAAAAAAGACACATAAAAGACACAAATGACTAAAAAAGACACAAAATGACCAAAAAAAACACACAGAAGACATAAAATGACAAATAAAGACACAAAATGACCAAAAAAGACACAAAATGACCAAAAAAAGAAACAAAAAAGACACAAAATGACAAAAAAAAAGACACAAAATGACCAATAAAAGACACAAAATGACTAAAAAAGACACAAAATGACCAAAAAAGACACATAAAAGACACAAATGACTAAAAAAGACACAAAATGACCAAAAAAAACACACAGAAGACACAAAATGACAAATAAAGACACAAAATGACCAAAAAAGACACAAAAAACACACAAAATGGCAAAAAAAGGACACAAAATGACCAATAAAAGACACAAGATGACTAAAAAAGACACAAAATGACCAAAAAAAACACACAGAAGACACAAAATGACCAAAAAAAACACACAGAAGACACAAAATGACAAATAAAGACACAAAATGACCAAAAAAGACACAAAATTACCAAAAAAAGACACAAAAAAGACACAAAATGACAAAAAAAATACACAAAATGACCAAAAAAAACACACAGAAGACACAAAATGACTAAAAAAGAAACAAAATGACCAGAAAAAAAGACACAAAATAACTGAAAAAAGCACAACAAAATACACAAAATGACCAAAAAAGACAAAAAATGACCAAAAAAGACACATAAAAGACACAAATGACTAAAAAAGACACAAAATGACCAAAAAAACCACACAGAAGACATAAAATGACAAATAAAGACACAAAATGACCAAAAAAGACACAAAATGACCAAAAAAAGACACAAAATTACAAAAAAAATACACAAAATGACCAAAAAAAAGACACAGAAGACACAAAATGACTAAAAAAGAAACAAAATGACCAGAAAAAAAGACACAAAATAACTAAAAAAAAGCACAACAAAATACACAAAATGACCAAAAAAGACAAAAAATGACCAAAAAAACAAAAACAAAACAGCCCCATAGACTCATAGAGTTCAGGAGGGAAATGAACTCTGCTGTATGTTAATCAGATATTGATTTAATTCCATGGAGCATAAAAACATTAAAGAGCAGCATTAAAGTCCCCAGCAGGTGTCAGAGTCTATTTTTATCAGAAGCCCAGTGAGTCAGCAGCAGAGCGTGTCTCCTCACCTCCTTAACTATTAGATCATCTGCTAACAACTGGCTTCATTACTGTTTATTTATTGAACAGAAGCTTTTACATCATCTACCACAAAAACAACATCTGGAAATAAGAAGCAGTGGTAAATCTGTAAATCTGCATGTAGCCACAACACTGAAAAAAAAAGGTTTGGTGCACTAATCAATACTTTGACACAAATCTTTTCTGAGTCGTATTTTGACCTTTTGACCGTAAATCTGAGAAAATTTTATACAGTTTTAAGTAAAATGCATCTTTAATTTAGAATTTAGAATTTAAAATGTGACGTTAGTGCAGCACATGAGTCTATGGGCCACCATGATGCAATATGGCACAGCCCTATTTTGAATGCAGGACTTTTACTTGTATTGGAGTAATTTCACAGTGTGGTATTAGTACTTTTACTGCAGTAAGGGATCTGAATACTTCTTCCTCCACTGATGAGAGGGGAGGTAACTGAGGTTTCTGTCAGAAACACAGTAGGGTTGGGCAATATACTGATATTATGTTGATATTGTAATATGAGATTAGATTTGGTCTTGGATATCGTAATATTGTGTTGATTTAAATTTCTGTCTTACTAAACGGTTTCCTTTGTTTCATTTGCATTTACCCACTGAGTCATTACATCCACATTACTGATGTTATCAAAAGTCTCATTCTGTAAAAAAAAAATGTAAAAAGCACCAAAAAAAGAGTCAATATTGTCTCAATATCAATATGGAGGTATTTGGTAAAAAATACTGTGATTTTTGATTATCAGTGTTTGTTTAAATGGAGAAGAGAAGTCAAATAAAAGGATTAATGAATAAATGATCCAGAATGGATCCTCTGGTTCAGATTATGTACTGTAGTACAGTATCTTTGTATTTTTACTTTGTCTACTGTATTTACAATGTAATGATCAGTGGGTAGTAAAATACTGTGTGAACAACAACAACAACAACAACAACAACAACAACAACAACAACAACAACAACAACAACAACATGTTGTAGCCTAAACTCTCTAAGCTCTCCTTTCACACTTTTTAAAGGTAAAATGTTTTTTTTCAACTTTCAACTAATTTGTAAAAGCCCTAGAAAACTAATTTAAATTCAAATGAACATGTTATTATGTGAACCAACCAGTGTGACAGACAACCCTGTTCTCCCTTATTCCTAATCAATAAATAAATAGGGACTTCAGTGCAAAGTAAACACAACAGTTTCAAGTGGTACTTGATACTTGAGTATTTCCATTTTACGTAACTTTATACTTCTACTTCACTATATTTTGAGGCAAATATTGATCTTTTTACTCCACTACATTTAGCTGACAGCTTTAGTTACTTTTGACATGAAAATCAAGATAAATGATTAGAGAGAAAGTGATAAGATGTCATTTATTTTTAATTAACGGGATACAAAGTAGTTAAAATGAGCCCTATCTTGAGGAAATTAAAATGCTGCTTACATAAATGCATCAATACAAATAATAATAATATATTTAGAATATATAAAACAGTCTGAGTGGGTCCATTCTGCATAACGAGTACTTTTACTTTTGATACTTTAAGTACATTTTGATGCTGATACTTTTGTACTTTTACTTCAGTAAGTTTTGAATGCAGGACTTTTACTGTAGTGGAGTAATTTCACAGTGTGTATTAGTACTTTTACTGCAGTAAAGGATCTGAATACTTTTTCCACCACTGAAGGAAACAAGAACTTCAAGTCAAAAACCAGCAGCATAAATAGAAAATTATTATTAATTATTATTGCATCCCTGGAATTTCAGGATTTTTTTGCTTGCTTGTTGTTTTTTTACTAAATTAATTAATCAATGCAAAGATACAGAAAGCATAAATTAAAGCTGCATTTCTGATGTTGTATTTAGTCGTTAGAGTAAAAAGTAATTACTTTTACTTCAGTAAGTTTTGAATGCAGGACTTTTACTGTAGTGGAGTCATTTCACAGTGTGTATTAGTACTTTTACTGCAGTAAAGGATCTGAATACTTCTTCCACCTCTGGTTTTAGAATAACAAGTCATTGTGCCTCAGTCTTCTTTAACCCGTGACAGTGACTCAGTTCTTACCTCTGTAATCTCTCGCCGGGACTTTTGGAAGTGGTTTGCTCTTCAGTCTGTCACATAGAGAGAGAAAGAATGACTTAACAGTGATTTAAGAACACTTCCTCTTACTATAAATACAATATGTAGATTATTACAGTGAAATTGTTTGAGTAATGATACTAGTTGGACTACTTGGAGTATTATAACAAGAGAAAATGACATTTTCATATATACTTTCCAGCAGACACCTGAGCTTTAAAGCTGTTAAAAGGGTCCATAAAGCAGTTAGCAGACTGCTGCTATATTATATATTATATATATTATTATACCAGACAGGATTAGAATAAATGGGTTATATTATAGAACCATTATAGTAACTTTCCCTGTGCGCCTTGAGGGGACTCGTTTCAGGAAAGGAAATTGAAACAACCATCTGTTTGAGTTATTTTTGGCGTGTGGGTCTCTCATTCCAACCGTTGTGAAAGAGGAATTGACATAATCCAGTGATGCATATATATATATATATATATATATATATATATATATATATATATACACCACGAGGAGGATTTAAAGCCTTCTTAGACATCTGTCTCCTATTCAACAACACACACACTGATATATCACATTATTTTAGCTTGTAGTACTTAAAAAAAGTGCAGTAAAGATGTTGGATTTGTAGAAACTGACCTTCTGAGTTTATTCAGCAAGCTGCCGTCGTTTTTCTTGATGTCTTGAACGATCTTCTGAAGCTGCCTGGAAAGCATAATTTGGCTTAGTTATGCAGAAACAAAAGAAAATGAATATTGCGGAATTATGACTTGAACTAAAGTGTGACAAAGGCACTTTGGTAAGAGCAGCTGCAGCGCTCATGGCAATGAGTCATCTCGCGTTTTTCTCTTGAGTTCTGTATTTACCAGAGGTGGAAGAAGTATTTAGACCTCTTACTGCAGTAAAAGTACTAATACCACACTGTGGAATTACTCTGCTACAAGTAAACTAAGTACAAGAACTAAAGTACTGCATTCAAGACTGACTGAAGTAAAAGTACAAAAGTATCAGCATCAAGCAAATTTTGATACTGAAAGTATACTGAAAAGTATCAAAAGTTGCAGAATGGACCCACTCACATTGTTTCATTTATTCCAGATATATTATTTAATTATTATTATTGATGCATTTATGTTAGCAGCATTTATTTTCTCAAGGTAGGGCTCATTTTAACTACTTAATAAACTGTTATCAGGTTTAATGTTTTTGTTTTTTAATGTCTAATCACTTTAAATTTATCATGTTTATATGTTAAATAGTACACAGTATTTGCCTCAAAATGTAGTTAAGTTGAAGTATAAAGTATAAAGTATAAAGTTACATTAAATGGAAGTACTCAAGTAAAGTACAAGTACCTCAAAGTAACTTGAGTAAATGTACTTATTTACTTTCCACCACTGGAATGTACGCTTCTATTCATGTGATGGAAAAAGCATCTATTGGTATAATAATAGACATTTTTTGGCCCATATTTGAACCCTTTTGCTTCTTGCGGAGTAACACCAGAATGTTACTGACATTAGACCAGGGGTCTCAAACTCAAATTACCTGGGGGACACTGGAGGCAGTGTCAAAATAAAAAAAGACACAAAATTACTTAAAAAAAGACACAAAATGACAGGAAATGAAACTAAATTACTTGAAAAAGACACAAAATTATCAAAAAAAAGACACAAAATGACCAAAAATAGTAATTAAAGGGACCTTCCACACACAACAAGGTAAAACTCAAACTCAAATTACCTGGGGGCCGCTGGAGGCAGTATAAAAATAAAATAAAAAAGACACAAAATGACAGGAAAAAAACTAAATTACTTAAAAAAGACACGAAATGACCAAAAAAGACACAAAATTACTTTAAAAAAAGACACAAAATTACTTTAAAAAAAGACACCAAAGACCACGAAAAAAACACTAAACTACTTAAAAAAGACACAAAATTACAAAAAAGACACAAAATAACCAAAGAATACACAGAATTACCAAAAAAGACACAAAATTATTTTAAAAAGACACAAAATAACCCAAAAAAGACACAAAATGACCAAAAAAGACACAAAATTACAGAAAAAAGACCAAAATTATTAAAAAAAGACACAAAATAACCCAAAAAAGACACAAAATTACAGGAAAAAGACCAAAATTATTAAAAAAAAAGACACAAAATCACCCAAAAAGTAAACTTTCATATCAAGGGTGGGGGCCACAAAATATCACCACGAGGGCCACAATTGGCCCGCGGGCCGCGAGTTTGAGACCCATGTTTTAGATGTAATAAGTCGTGGTTAACTTTTGGTCCAAAGCACCAAACAAACATTTAAAATCTTGATATAGTTTCATCGTCCACTGCAGCAAAATATGAAATAAAAGATAACTTCTTACCGAATCTTTGCTGTAGCCGGAGCAGCCAGTTTACCCAAAGTATCCAGATTCATGTTTAACATTTTCAGCCTCCGTCCTCTCTGCATTCAGTGTGTGTGTGTGTGTGTGTGTGTGTGTGTCGGTTGTCAACATAAATGTAAATGAACACGATGTTTGGCTACCAGAGTCAAGTCTGTGTCAGCGAGGGGAGGAGTCACTCTACCAACCTGCAGGAAGAATCACTTCTCTTTTCCACTCCTCTCTCTCTCTCACACACACACACACACACACACACACACGCACACACACACACACACACACACACGCACACAAACACACACACACACACACAAACACACACATATGTGCGCACATTCTGACCAACATGTTTCATTGACCAACCTGTTGCATCACATTTTTCCTGTCTTTAACATAACTTCCATCAAGACATTGTCATTTCAAATGCTGCTAATACCTACAGTCCAAAAAATATATTTATATTAGACCAGTGGTTCTCAACCTTGGGGTTGGGACCCCAATTGGGGTCGCGAGATGATTTCTGGGGGTCGCCAAATCATTTTGGAAGTCAGCTCTGTCTCCACTGTGTTAAAGTGTTCATGTGTTAATGTGTTTTAGTCTTTTTGGTCACTTAATGGCCTTTTGTTATTTTGTCATTTTATGTCTTTTTTTAAAATCATTTTGTGTCTTTTTTAGTCATTTTGTGTCTTTTTTTGATAATTTTGTGGTCAATTTGTGTCTTTTTTTGGTCATTTTGTTTCCTTTTTTTGGTCATTTTCTGTCTTTTTTTTTTGTCATTTTGTGTCTTTTTGGTAAATTTGTTTCTTTTTTGGGTCATTTTGTGTGTTTTTTGGGTCATTTTGTGGTCAATTTGTGTCTTTTTTAGTGATTTTGTGTCTTTTTTTGATAATTTTGGGTCATTTTGTGTCTTTTTTGGGTCATTTTGTGGTCAATTTGTGTCTTTTTTAGTCATTTTGTGTCTTTTTTGGGTCATTTTGTGGTCAATTTGTGTCTTTTTTGGTCATTTTGTTTCTTTTTTGGGTGATCTGAACTGTGTGTGTGAGATTGTGTTCAGTGAGTGGGGGTCACGGACAACATGCATGTTAAATTGGGGGTCGCGACTCAAAAAGGTTGAGAACTACTGTATTAGACCACCCTTGTTTTCTTTTTTTTTTTAGAGATATAATATAATGTTGGGTCTGGCAATGCCAGGCCTCCTTTTTCTCTGTGAGAGCACATTTTACTGAGTTTAATCCTGGGTCTTTTCTCACCCTTGTTTTCTTCAATTTCTTGTTCATTTTAAGGCCTGGTACAACTAAAGCTACATTTGTTTGTACATATATACCAAAATCGCTCATAAGAGTTTAATTAAAGAGCTGATATTTAGACATTTTCCATGTTTTTTTTGATAATAACCAAAATCATTATCAAGAAAACCATAAAAAATGGCTGGAAATCAGTTATTAAATGGTACCAGGCATTACAATTAGCAAGAAACTGAAGAAAAAGGGCAGTTTAATAATTATTTTCTATGACTGTATACAATGTAGACAGAGTCAGAAGTTGGTGGTCCCTTAATGACTTTTTTTTGTAATTTTGTGTCTTTTTTTTAAGTAATTTAATGTTTTTTCAGTCATTTGATGTCTTTTTTGTAATTTTGTGGGTTTTTTGGTCATTTTGTGTCTTTTTTCTGTCATTTTGTGTCTTTTTTTTAGTAATTTTGGTCATTTTGATACTGCCTCCAGCGGCTCCAGGTAATTTGAGTTTGAGACCCCTGTTTTTTATTTCTTTTATCCTTGGTCTATGACAGTACAACATTTGACATTGTGAGACAGTTTTATACACATTACCTGTAGCATCAGTAGCATAGTAATACAAGTGTAAATAGAAACATTAGTTTAAAGGGACCAAAAAAATACACAAAATGACCAAAAAAAGTAATTAAAGGGACCTTCCACACACAACACGGTAAAACTAAAACTCAAATTACCTGGGGGCCGCTGGAGGCAGTATCAAAATAAAAATGAAAAAGACACAAAATTACTAAAAAAAAGACACAAAATTACCACAAAAAGACACAAAATGACAGGAAAAAAACAAAATTACTTAAAAAAGACACAAAATTACTTAAAAAAAGACACAAAATTACCAAAAAAGACACAAAATTACTTTAAAAAAGACACAAAATTACAAAAAAGACACAAAATGACCAAAGAATACACAGAATTACCAAAAAAAGACACAAAATTATTTAAAAAAAGACACAAAATAACCCAAAAAAGACACAAAATGACCAAAAAAAGACACAAAATAACCCAAAAAAGACACAAAATTACTTTAAAAGACACAAAATTACAAAAAAGACACAAAATGACCAAGGAATACACAGAATTACCAAAAAAGACACAAAATTATTTAAAAAAAGACACAAAATAACCCAAAAAAGACACAAAATGACCAAAAAAAGACACAAAATAACCCAAAAAAGACACAAAATTACTTTAAAAGACACAAAATAACCCAAAAAAGACACAAAATGACCAAAGAATACACAGAATTACCAAAAAAGACACAAAATGATTTAAAAAAAAGACACAAAATAACCCAAAAAAGACACAAAATGACCAAAAAAGACACAAAATTACAGAAAAAAGAAAAAAATATCAATAACGACATAGCTAGGAAGAATGCCCATACATTATATTATATAATATTATTGGAAACATTGTAAGGAGGGTGTTCAGTGTTGATGCCACAGGCTCCAGGCTGAGTAATCTGAGTCCAGAGGAGGTCCTGGTGCCTTATTTTTGTTTCTGTTGTTCATCCTGTTGACTATGAGTTCATTGAGGCGGTGTTAATCATGGCGTTGGCCCGCTCCTTCAGCTCCGGGCCTTTAGGTGTTTTCCAGTGTTTTAGTCTTGTCCTTGCAGCTGTTGTGATGCCCGTCATGATTACAGCAGATTCTCCATTTGTCATGCTGAGAGCCTGAGTTCTGTCCCCTAACAGGGACAGTCTGGGACATAGTATGGCGTCATATTTGAGTCAAAAGTGGCGTGAGCGAACACATCTGCACGCAAATTTATTTCGTACCTCAGGTGAACGTATTTCACAACTTGAAGACGTCATGATGGGCGGGGACAGACCTGAAGTTTATTTATAGACAGTCTATGAAACAAACAGAGATCGCTAAGCTAACACCTCCTGCAGCAGCAGCACATACACACTGTACTGCTACAGAGCTAACTGTTAGCCTGTTAGCACATAACACTGTACTGCTACAGAGCTAACTGTTAGCCTGTTAGCACATACACACTGTACTGCTACAGAGCTAACTGTTAGCCTGTTAGCACATACACACTGTAATGCTACAGAGCTAACTGTTAGCCTGTTAGCACATACACACTGTACTGCTACAGAGCTAACTGTTAGCCTGTTAGCACATACACACTGTACTGCTACAGAGCTAACTGTTAGCCTGTTAGCACATACACACTGTACTGCTACAGAGCTAACTGTTAGCCTGTTAGCACATACACACTGTACTGCTACAGAGCTAACTGTTAGCCTGTTAGCACATACACACTGTACTGCTACAGAGCTAACTGTTAGCCTGTTAGCACATACACACTGTACTGCTACAGAGCTAACTGTTAGCCTGTTAGCACATACACACTGTACTGCTACAGAGCTAACTGTTAGCCTGTTAGCACATACACACTGTACTGCTACAGAGCTAACTGCTAGCCTGTTAGCACATACACACTGTACTGCTACAGAGCTAACTGCTAGCCTGTTAGCACATACACACTGTACTGCTACAGAGCTAACTGCTAGCCTGTTAGCACATACACACTGTACTGCTACAGAGCTAACTGTTAGCCTGTTAGCACATACACACTGTACTGCTACAGAGCTAACTGTCTAATTTCCATGGCTGTATATATATAAACATTAAATGAATGAGGTCACTTCTAGTAAATGAGGGCATGTTGTGGAACAGCTTGTTCACTTTCCATCATTTCAAACACAAATGTCAGTAGACGCTCTAATGTCCCAGAGCGGCTGCAGCCTACACAACTTTCCAACAGAATAGAGAGTGGAGGTCTCTCTCCCCACTCTGTCTGGCCAGGCGGCAACCTCCTGGTCTGAGCAGGGAGGAGAACCAGGAAGTGACTTTAGCTGCATTCTACCAAAAATTTGGCTGCAAAAAAAATACTGTCCATTCATTTCAGTGCAAAATGAGAAAACTTCTCACTTGATTTATTACCTCAGAAAAGAACACTATAGTCTCAGTTGATAGTAAAAAATCTTCTTCAAGACAATTTGATGTCAATAGTTCTAATAATGGCCCCATTTAGAAGAAAATAGAAGATAAAGAATCGTATGATTTGGGGCGGGGCTACCTTTGATTGACAGGTCACCAACAATGCTTTAAGTAATTTAATGTTTTGTCATTTGATGTCTTTTTTTGCAATTTTGTGTCTTTTTTTGGTCATTTTGTGTCTTTTTCTGTCATTTTGTGTCTTTTTTTTGTAATTTTGTGTCTTTCTTTTTGGTCATTTTGATACTGCCTCCAGCGGCCCTCAGGTAATTTGAGTTTGAGACCCCTGCTGTATATAGTCATAGACATAATGATTTTGGTTATTATCAAAAAAACCATGTAAAATGTCTAGATATCAGCTCGGTAGGACGTATCGCGTGGGAGCATCACGTTATTCCCACCAGCTCCTCTTCCCCGACTGATTTTACTCACCTAGCAGCTGGCTAGCTTGGTAGCTTGCTAATTTCATCATGCTTTCATGCTACAACGGCCACAGAACACGAGCCAAACAGAACAGTCCCTTCCCTCCAGTCAGTGAGGTGGGTGGTTTCCCCTTTTTTAGGCTGATAAATTCATCCAAAAATGCTCTATAACAGGGATGGGCAACTTAAATGCTGCAGGGGGCCACAATTTATCATGTTCACTACCACAGGGCCACATATAGGAGCAGCAGTTAACCATATATGATGAAACTGCAATTTTAAATATGTTTACAGTGCAGTAACTTAACATATTTCATGCTCAAATGCATGTTTAACAGTATAAATAGGAATACAAAAGGTTTGAAGCTAATAAAAAATAACCACTTACTGTGATTTTTTTTTTTTTTAGTGCAAGAACAGCAGACCAACATTAATTACAAGAAGTAATTTTGTGCATTTTTACACTGAACTTTTAAGATTTCATGCTCAAATGCATGTAGTTGTACTGAGGGCCACTTCAAGTGAGGGTGAGGGCCGTATGTGGCCCCCGGGCCTCCAGTTGACCATCCCTGGTCTATAACAACTGAACCTGGTGTGAGTCTATGGTTGTATCGCCCTGTTAGCACGGTCAGCACTGCAGCGTGAGCCTTCTAGTGTTTATATATATATCTATGTTCAGAACCCTATGGGTGACGTCATGGAGACTACGTCCATATTTTATACAGTCTATGCTCTAATCCAGCTGTTCTCAACCTTGGGGTCGGGACCCCAATTGGGGTCGCGAGATGATTTCTGGGGGTCGCCAAATCATTTTGGAAGTCAGCTCTGTCTCCACTGTGTTAAAGTGTTCATGTGTTAATGTGTTTTAGTCTTTTTTTGTTCATTTTGTGTCTTTTTAGGTCATTTTGTGTCTTTTTTTGATCATTTTGTGGTCAATTTGTGTCTTTTTTGGTCATTTTGTTTCCTTTTTTTGGTCATTTTGTGTCTTTTTTTTTAGTCATTTTGTGTCGTTTTTGGTCATTTTGTTTACTTTTTTTGGTCATTTTGTTTCTTTTTTTAGTCAATTTGTGTCTTTTTTGGTCATTTTGTTTACTTTTTTTGGTCATTTTGTGTCTTTTTTTTAGTCATTTTGTGTCTTTTTTGGTCATTTTGTGTCTGTTTTGGTCAATTTGTGTCTTTTTTTAGTCATTTTGTGTCTTTTTTGGTCATTTTGTTTCCTTTTTTCGGTCATTTTGTGTCTTTTTTTGGTCATTTTGTGTCTTTTTTTTAGTCATTTTGTGTCTTTTTTGGTCATTTTGTGTCTGTTTTGGTCAATTTGTGTCTTTTTTGGTCATTTTGTGTCTTTTTTTGGTCATTTTGTGTCTTTTTTTGGTCATTTTGTGTCTTTTGTGGTCATTTTGTGTCTTTTATTGGTCATTTTGTTTCCTTTTTTTGGTCATTTTGTTTCTTTTTTGGGTGATCTGAACTGTGTGTGTGAGATTGTGTTCAGTGAGTGGGGGTCACGGACAACATGCATGTTAAATTGGGGGTTGCGACTCAAAAAGCTTGAGAACTACTGGCTTAATCTAGTAAATTTGCTACTTTTTTCTCTAAATATTTTTATTTTTTATTTTGGATATCCGCTGAAGTTACCAAATATGGTTCTTCTCCCGATAAAGGGTTAATGTGGTGTAAAATAAAGTAAAATAAAGCACCTGTAACATTGCATCATGTGTAAAGAAGAGCAGCAGCAGAGTGTTTTTAGTCTTGGTGGGTGTAAGAAGAGTAAGGTGGGTGTATGTTGATTTAACGGCTGTTTTTAGCTTTAACAGGTGTCAGGTAGTGTTTATATGTGGTGGAAAGTTGTGGTGAGTAACCTTCATTGTGTCTTAATAAGTGAGGGGGTGTTTCCTGTGAGACCGGCAGGATGAGAGACTCGTGGTCACAGTGGGGAGTTTTATCAACAAACGTCTGATCACAGTGGAAGCCAGCGGAAACGTAGAACCAAGAAGGTTTCTGTACTCAGAAAAACCCACCAAGACTTAAAATAAGACAGGTTGGGATGTTTAAGGAACCAGCTGCGGGTGATTCATGACGAGAAAAGTCTCCGGACAGACTTTAGTCAGCGTTCAGTCTGGAGGCTACTTCACTGCTCATGGGAAATCTCAATTCCTGTCACCTCACTACAAGCCTTTTCCTGTTCACTACCACTGTATATACCAGCCTGCTGCTGTATGTTCTTATTATGTTACAGACCAGGTACATGTCAGCTAGAGCAGCTATTCTCAACCTTTTTGAGTCGTGACCCCCAATTTAACATGCATGTTGTCCGTGACCCCCACTCACTGAACACAATCTCACACGCACAGTTCAGATCACCCAAAAAAGACACAAAATGACCTAAAAAAGGAAACAAAATGAGCAAAAAAGACACAAAATGAGCAAAACAGACACAAAATGAGCAAAAAAGACAAAATGACAAAAAAAAGACACAAAATTACTAAAAAAAAGACACAAAATGACCAAAAAAAGACAAAATGACCAAAAAAGACACATAATGACCAAAAAAAGACACAAAATTACTAAAAAAAAGACACAAAATGACCAGAAAAAAGGAAACAAAATGAGCAAAAAAGACACAAAATGAGCAAAACAGACACAAAATGAGCAAAAAAGACAAAATGACAAAAAAAAGACACAAAATTACTAAAAAAAAGACACAAAATGACCAAAAAAAGACAAAATGACCAAAAAAAGACACATAATGACCAAAAAAAGACACAAAATTACTAAAAAAAAGACACAAAATGACCAAAAAAAGGAAACAAAATTAGCAAAAAAAGACACAAAATTACTAAAAAAAAAGACATAAAATGACCAAAAAAGGAAACAAAATGACCAAAAAAAGACATTAAGTGACCAAAAAGACTAAAACACATTAACACATGAACACTTTAACACAGTGGAGACAGAGCTGACTTCCAAAATGATTTGGCGACCCCCAGAAATCATCTCGCGACCCCAATTGGGGTCCCGACCCCAAGGTTGAGAATAGCTGAGCTAGAGGAATGCAACTAAGTACATTTACTCAAGTACTGTACTTAAGTACAATTTTGAGGTACTTGTACTTTACTTGAGTATTTCCATAGTCAGATTTTGCTCTTTAACCCTTTATCAGGCAAAGAACTATATTTGGTAACTTCAGGTAATATTTCGAGAAAAAAGTTGCAAATTTACTAGATTAAAGTGGCAAATCTACAAGAAAAAAAGTTGCAGATTTACGAGAAAAAAGTGAGAAAAAAGCAACTTTTTTCTCCCAGATTCACCACTTTAACCCTTAATAGGACACTCAATGAAATACTTGCAAATTCCAAATTTCAACCCTAGAGAATATTGGAGGATATTACATACAGACAGAATGTGTAAAAAAAACCATATGAAAATAATATTTTGAGAAAAAAGTTTACTAGATTAAAGTGGCAAATCTACGAGAAAAAAATGCGCAGATCTATGAGATTTAAAGTGGTGAATCTGGGAGAAAAAAGTTGCTTTTTTCCAACTTTTTCTCGTAAATCCGCGACTTTTTTCGCACAGATTTGCCACTTTAAATCTCTTAAATCTGCAACTTTTTTTTTTTGTAGATTTGCCACTTTAATCTAGTCAATTTGCAACTTTTTTATCAAAATATTACCTGAAGTTACCAAATATAGTTCTTTGTCTGATAAAGGGTTAATATGAAAATGAAAACTAATTTTTAGAAAATAATGTAAATTAATTAAAAATATAGTCATTCAGTGTGTGAATGGCCAAGTCTCGGCATATTTAATGATAATATGAACCAGAGACTGGAGCTCCATAAACAGCTGTTTTTTTCCAATTTGTTTCATATCCTTAATTAATTGTAGATAATTTCAAATAGAAATCCACAGGTAAAAAATAAAAGGTGAAACAAAACAGAAACAACAAACACCGCAAATAAATTCCTGCAATTCTAGGGCTGCAATAATAATTTTAAAACATGCAAAAAATTAAACAGTAGGCCTTCAGCTAAAATTGCAACATCTGCATTTACATTTACCTGTGATATCCTGCTAATCTTACCTATTTATTCCAATGTTCACACATTGTATTAATGTATTAATAATAATAATTCCAATAATTTAAGTACATTTTGCTTACTTTTATTTCAGTAAGGGGTCTGAATACTTTTTCCACCACTGAAGGAAACGATTACTTCAAGTAAAAAAACAGCAGCATTAATAGGAAGTAATGAATTATTATTGCAGCCCTGGATTCTCAGGATTTTTTTATTTTTACATATTTTTTTCAAAACTACATTACTAAATGCAAAGGTACAAGTTATTGCTGCATTTCTGAGTAACATTTAGTCATTAGAGTGAAAATGTGTTATTTAGAATATATAAAACAATCTGAGTGAGTCCTTTTTGATACTTTAAGTACATTTTGATGTTGATACTTTTATACTTTTACTTCAGTAACTTTTGAATGCAGGACTTTTACTTGAGTAATTACTGTATTACTGGAGTAATTTCACAGTGTGTATTAGTACTTTTACTGCAGTAAGAGATCTGAATCTCTTCCTGGTTCAACATGTTAATGATTAACCATAAAAACAGGAACTCAGAGAGAAAAGTATCCCTGGACTGACAGTAATTTACTGACATTTAATTTTCTGTAGAATGTAGACAACAAAATAAACTTCATGCTGAAAATATAATAAAAATTAAACTAATATATTTTTAGACTTGTTTTTTTTGTAAAGATATAAAAACAGGAACAGACTTCACAAACAACAACAAACAACATGGAGACAAAATGTGCAGGTGCAGTCAGAGAGAACACACACACACACACACACGCACACACACACACACACACACACACACACACACACACTCACACGCACGCATGCACGCACGCACACACACACACACACACACACACACACACACACACACACACACACACTCAAACACACACACACACACACACACACACACACACACACACACACACACTCACATGCACATACACACACACACTCACATACACACACTCTGGAAATCTCCACATTTCCTTAAAGTTTATTTAACAACACATCAATTTCACTGCTGCTGAACTTTTTCTTACAGCCTGATTTTGGAGGAATAATATAACATTAATAATAATAATAATAATAACAATAATAATACACTGACTATCCCAGTGTATGTGAAGATCAGTCAATATTCAGTTTTCCTGAAAAGCTGTTCCTTCATACAATTAAAAAGGAGATAAAGAACGTGGATAATAAGAGGAGGAGGAGGAGGAGGAGGAGGAGGAGGAGTGTTTGAGGTGTTTGAGTTGTTTGTGGTAAGAGGAGAATGAGAGTGTGACTCACGGTTGTTGGATGAGGCTGAACTTGTTGATCTCAGCTTCAGTCAGGTTCTGTTGATAATCCAGAGATCATAGTGAGACGAGGTGACAGGAGGAGGAAATGAGACACTTTGAACCCTAAAATGACTAAAGTGATTTGTGACAGCGGAGGTGATAATACAACAGTGTTCACGTCACTTCACGTCTGCATTAACAGTTCATGTCAAACATTGTTACTCACATTAAAAAACAACTGATTTACACACTGTGTTATTATACAAGAACACATTTTACCTCTAACGACTAAATGCAACATCAGAAATGCAGCTTTAATTCATGCTTTCTGTATCTTTGCATTGAGTAAATAATTTTGTAAAAAAACAACAAGCAAGCAAAACAATCCTGAAAATCCAGGGATGCAATAATAATTAATTAATAATTAGGAAAATGAGGAAATTCTAAATTAAAAAGATAGTTTGCAGAATCAAACCATTAAATTATAGCCATTTGGATTAAATGTTTAGGAATAATTGGTCAACACTGAGCAGTTTTTGCTCTCTCTCTATACAAAGTGGGGATTTTAGATAATTTATTATTTCGTTAGGACAGAGTTCGATAATTAATTTTTAAAAATAAAATGAATTGTTTCCTTCAGTGGTGGTAGAAGTATTCAGATCTCTTACTGCAGTAAAAGTACTAATACACACTGTGAAATGACTCCACTACAGTAAAAGTCCTGCATTCAAAACTTACTGAAGTAAAAGTACAAAAGTATCAGCATCAAAATGTACTTAAAGTACTCGTTATGCAGAATGGATATATATATATATATATATATATATATATATATATATAGTTTTATTGATGCTTTTATGTAAGCAGTGTTTTATTTTGTAAAGGACTCATTTAATTACTTAATATATTGTAATAAGATTGAATAAAAACAGGAGTCTAATCACTTTAAATTGATCATGTTTTTATGTTAAATCTCAACCTGAATGTAACTAAGTACATTTAATCAAGTACTGTACTTAAGTACAATTTTGAGGTACTTGTACTTTACTTAAATATTTCCATTTTATCTAACTTTATACTTCTTCTTCACTACATTTATCTGACAGCTTTAGTTACTTTACAGGTCGATAATTAACATAAAACATGATCAATTTGCTGTAATTAGACATTTAAAAAAATAAAAATAAACCTCATACCATGATATTAAGTAGATAAAATGAGCTTTATTTTGAGAAAATAAAACACTGCTTACATAAATGCATCAATACAAATACTCCAAAAATATATTTGAGTGGGTCCATTCTGCATGTCGAGTACTTTTACTTTTGATACTTTAAGTACATTTTGATGCTGATACTTTTGTACTTTTACTTCAGTAAGTTTTGAATGCAGGACTTTTACTTGTAGTGGAGTAATTTCACAGTGTGTATTAGTACTTTTACTGAAGTAAAGGACCTGAATACTTCACAAGAACTTCAAAAAAAAAAAAAAAAAAAACAGCAGCATAAATAGAAAATAATTAATAATTATTGCATCCCTGGATTTTCAGGATTTTTTTCGCTTGCTTGTTTGTTTTTTTCACATGATTTTTTAACAACTAAAAGCATCTGATTACTGCTGTAAATACAAAGTGTGCATTAATAAAAGGACTAACACAGAGGTAAAAATAAATCTAAATAATGTTGAAATTGAAAGAGTATATGAAACAAAGTTTTTGGGAGTAATAATAGATGATAAAATGTGTTGGAAGCCTCACCTAAAATATATAAAAACAGAAATGATCCAAGTCTATTTCTATCCTTTACAAAACAAGAGATCTACTGAATAACAACCTTCATTTGCTGAACTTTTACCTTGTGTTGCCTTATATGACATACTGTGATGAAATGTGGGGAAATGCATATAAAACAAACCTAGATCCAATAATTAAACTGCAGAAAAGAGCTGTTAGGATAATAAATGAAGTTGATACCGTGATTCTACAAATCAGCTTTTTATAAGATCACACACGTTGAAATTTCAGGACATTGTTTATTCAAAAACATTAGAAATTATGTTTCGAGTGGTAAACATGTCAATTCCTGTTTGTATTCAAAAAATGTTTAAATTAAGACTTTATGGATTTATAACTTAAGGGGGTTAATGCTAATGTTTGAAACTCAGAAAGTCAGGACTAATCTCAAATACAGATGTGTGTCAGTTTTGGGTGTAAAATGATGGAATTATGGACTAAATGATGAAATAAAGATGTGTAACTCTATGTTAGTTTTCAAGAAGAATTTAAAATCTAAAATTATCAAAGGTTACAATGAAATTTGATTGAAAATAAGCCTTGTGGCTTCAGCCTAGTCCTTTTTCGGTTGCTGTCTGATGGATTCTTTTGTAAAAAACATGATTTTATTTGGTTGTCTTTGTTTTGTTTGTTTTTGTTGTTTTTTTGTAACCGAAATAAAGCATTCATTCATTCATTCAGTAATAATGAATGCATGTGAGTGATGCATCACCTCTGAGCCAGCAGCAGATGGCAGCACCTCACTAAGGCGTTCATCACCTCGGTGTGTTTTTCTAATGTAACCCTCATGGTATTTATCAAGTAAACCAGAGAGGAAATCACACAGAGTACACAGAGTACACAGAGTACACAGAGTACACAGTGTGGAGGCTGCAGGGTCACATGTGGTTGCAAACATAACATAAGTGCATAAGTAAACATCCTATAATTGTCTGTATGGTAGAAAACACAGAGCTCATGACACAATCTGTAAGAAAAATACAGATAAAAAGATGCAGTTGCCTAGTTTCCCTCTTTATGAATCATATCCGCTGACCTTCAAAAGAAAAGCTGGCTCCTTTTAACCAACAACACACATCACATTACACAATTCCATAAATCATCAAGCATTTAAATGTGTCTCTCGCCGCTGCATCGGGAGGTTTTTGTTGCATTTAATGTCTGCTTTGCACTAAGGCAATTGTGATTCGCAAATGAAAGGAAATGATTACCATAAAATATGCAACAAAATCCCGCTAAATTATGTATTCCCCTCTTCATTCATAATTCATCGCTCCGGGTCGTTTGCTCTGTCTCTTGTCTGTTTTATATTTGTCATAATGTAATGAAGATCCACCACAACAAATGTTTGTGAAAGTTTTTGATATTTTTTTGCTTTTGAAGTTTGTAAGGTGTCAAAAAGGCTTGTGATTGGAGGTTAATGCACCAGGTAGGAGTCTAATATTGCTACTTAATTTAGATATGAATTATGTATCTGCAAAGTCTCCTGTGGAACAAGTGCAATAATGTACTGTTAAGATGCCTACAGTTGATTATAAAGTAGTTATTCAAAGCTGTTTATGTGTCATAATGTGGCTCATATTACCGTAATGTGTGAATATGGGAGCCCAGGTGCTCCAGAAGGCTGTTTTACCTGGAGGAATGAGCCCATAGCATAGAGAAAGCCCTTTAAGCAGAGCCTGTGATTGAATCATTTGTAAATCACAGAGTGAGATCACTTAATATGAAAGGCTTTACCTCCTTCAAAGAAGTGAACCTTGGCCTCTCAGATACACACTTGATCATCCCAGCGGCTTACAGGAGAATACGGTATAAAATCAGACTTAGCCTTTTGACACCGAATAAAATATCAAATAGTCCGCCCCAGTGGATACTCAGACACTGCTCCACCATTGAATTATTTATAGGAGTGTCTGTGCTTGTTCAGATGAGACACAACAGCTCTACAAGCCTTTGTACTGGAGACCAGGAACCCTCACTCAAAGCAATGACATCTTTAGTTTTCACACGTTTTTTTACAACTTCTACAGTCTGATTAGCATACGTTAGCAGAGACTAGCGTCTTCATGGTGCACACTTCTTCAAGCTTCACTTCTTGTTTGTACTGACATGGTTTGTGTGAATACCAATGGCTGTGTGAGCAAGATTTTAAGATGAAGATGGTTGATATAAGCATATAATTTCCCCTGTAAAAAAAATCAGCAGCCCCCATTGTTTTACAGCGAGGAGATGAAAGTGACTGATCCATGAAGATGATAGCGCTAGGCTAATTCAACGGCATTAGCGTCCTTTTGCTGACTCTGGTAAACCCGAGGCTAATGGTTAAAATGCTATAGGCTACGGTTTTAAGATAAGAAGTTAGACTCTAGTTTCACACCACTTAATTAATTGGAAAAATAACATGACCATTTATATTAGTAGTTAATGTGACATTTTGAAAGAATTTTGGCCAAAAGCCAACCGATGTGGGATACAGTGACGCTAATAGCTAGCTATTAGCACTGTACAGCCCTGTATTACGTTAAGCTCCTAGCAACATTGCTAGCTAGCTTAGCGTGCTAATTTTACAGACGGTGTCATTAGCATACGTTTGTTGGACTAGTTCTGCACTGGTAGTTTTGGTTATCTCATCTAACAGCTAGACAATCGTTAGTTAGCTCATGTTTGCTAGCTAGCAGCTTAACTTGGAGCAGACATTTGTGTCTTTTGATCTTTGAGATATTAAGTTGGGAGAGTCTCCCACTCCTTTTAATCCACAGACAGCAACGCTCCTCTTGTTTTGAAAAGAGGAAAAAACAACTCCTCCTGCTAAACTCTTAGGATACTTGGTGGCAGATTTACTAATCCTGTATGCAACCCGTTTCACCTTGTTGCTCAGAGCTCAAAGCTTGTCGGACCTTATTCTCTTAGTAACGGTTGCTAAGGTATGATTGGACGAGGAGCGTTCGGGGGAGGAGTTTTGTGAACGGCCAATAGGAGGGAATTCTTAATTGTACTTTGAGATATTTTTTCCTATTTCCTTTAGAGCCACTATACAGGATGAAGAATATTCAAATTAGGGCTGGGCGATATGTATATTTATAGAATATATGAAACAATCTGAGTGGGTCCATTCTGCATAACGAGTTATTTTACTTTTGTTACTTTAAGTACATTTATGCTTGTGGGTGGAGATACTCAGATGCTAATGAAGCTTCATGTGACATAGTAAGCAGAGCTAAATCTAATTGGCTTGTCACATCCCATGTTTTTGACCCAGACAGCCCACAAAAAACTAATTGGATTGTCTTATTTCATAATTTGTAATAATGTATGTGGACAAGCATTAAAAGGTGAGTTTATATATATATGTCCCATTTAACACAAAAAACAGCCAATGCTGCAGGAAATAATTAAGCAGTTATTTAAAAAACTAAGTATTGGACATATTATATATTTGACCTGCTGCTGGAACTGGATAAAAAGTCAGAATGCTACCAGATTCACTAGTATTCATCCACTGGAGACCATGAATCTACTGTTTGTACATTTAATATCAATCCATCCAACAATGGCTAAAAATTCATTTGAGTGGGCAGATAGTTTCAGGACTGTTGCTTTTGTCTAAAATGAAGCAATCAACATAATTTTAGATATTAAAAATATGCTAATATTCTACATAAAGCAGCTTTAAATCATAGTACCTGAAACAACTGACTGTTATATCGTCCATATGCTAAACAAAAGCAGATTCTGTGGATATATCTGCAGGTTCCAGGAGGTCTGTCTATCAGATGTTGGGTAAACTGACATAAGGCCCAAATAAACAGAAGCTCTGAATCTAGCTGCCAGAGTTTAAAGAACATAACGTAGTGAGGACACATTATGCAGCTCTCACTGCAAAAATTTGAGCGTCACCCAAAAACAGCCTGGTAGATCTCTCTTTGTTTGTGCTCACATGAGGCTCTCAGCTCTGCTGGCATGACAAACAGCACGTGGAGGTGTTTAATGCTTTCCTTTGAAATGAGTTTCATTTCACGATAGAGAGAACAGCTTCGCAGCTACATGCCCACAAAATTAGCTTTGGTTCTTTCACAGCAGCTGTGCAGAGTCTCACGACTGTCATTCAGTGGGAAACTTTCCACATGTTCACCAATCTACTCTAAATGTTCTAAAAGCAGCAGTGTGACCAGCTCGTTCTGCTGCAAGGTGTTTCTATAAGACACGAATACAAACGCTACCAGAGATGGACATAATGTACTTAGATAGATCTTGTATTTCATTTGAGTATTACTATTATTAGCCTGTATACTTCTTCTACACTATATTGCAGAAGGAATTATTATACTTTTCACAGATAATCATTTGTTCAATAATAAAGAAATAAAGCCTGTTTTTTGTTTCAGATGCTATAGTGGTCTCTGTTTTAACATTTTACAGAAGACATTTTAATCATATGAATCTAGAAGACCCAATCAAATTCATTGGTACAATTTTGTATTTTCTATTCGGGAGGGGCCCGAAATAATGCACCAAAGTGAGGCCAAGGTTAGGCCAAAGTTAGGTCAAATTTAGGTCAAATTTAGGTCAAATTTAGGCCAAAGTTAGGTCAAATTTAGGCCAAAGTTAGGTCAAATTTAGGTCAAATTTAGGTCAAAGTTAGGTCAAATTTAGGTCAAATATAGGTCAAATTTAGGTCAAAGTTAGGTCAAATTTAGGTCAAATTTAGGGTCAAATTTAGGCCAAATTTAGGTCAAATTTAGGCCAAATTAAGGCCAAATTTAGGTCAAATTTAGGTCAAATTTAAGTCAAATTTAAGCCAAAATTAGCTCAAAGTTAGGTCAAATTTAGGCCAAAGTTAGGCCAAATTTAGGTCAAAGTTAGGTCAAATTTAGGCCAAAGTTAGGTCAAAGTTAGGCCAAAGTTAGCTCAAAGTTAGGTCAAAGTTAGGCCAAATTTAGCTCAAAGTTAGGTCAAAGTTAGGCCAAATTTAGCTCAAAGTTAGGTCAAATTTAGGCCAAAGTTAGGTCAAAGTTAGGCCAAAGTTAGCTCAAAGTTAGGTCAAAGTTAGGCCAAATTTAGGTCAAATTTAGGCCAACGTTAGGCCAAAGTTGGGTTAATTGACTTAGACATTTTCAAAGGGGTCTGTTGACCTCTGACCTCACGATATCTAAATGAAAAATGGGTTCTATGGGCACCCATATGTCTCATTTTTGCAGACATGCCCACTTTATGCCACTCCCGTGCAATTTAAGGCAAAAATAAGGACTTTTAATATTTCTGGAATAGGAATAATAAGGAATTTGAATATCTCTGCATACTGGGGACCCTAAACAGTCTTTTAATTAAGAATTGCATAAATTGGGTATGACTGGAAAGCTGAAATTCTGGTGGATTCAATGAGCCCAATTGTTTTCATGTGTGATGATGTTAATCCCCGTAGTAGCATTCATTGTAGTGAGAGCTTTTTTTTTTTAAACTCACTGTATAAAATGCGCTGCTGTAACCACTAGAAGAGTCACATCCACATGAAACTTTACAGCCACAAACTAGAGACCTGCAGCATTCAGAGGACGTGTGGGCTTTCCTGGGTATGAAAATGTGTTTTTGTGTATTTTATTGTGTTTTTCTGTGTTTTTTTTAGTGTTTTTATGTGTGTTTATGTGTGTCTTTGTGTATTGTTTGTTTTTCTGTTTTGTGTGTGTTTTTTGTCATTTTTTGTGTGTTTTAGGTATTTTTTGTGTGATTTCTGTGTGTTTTTGTGTATTTTTTATGTTTTTGTGTTTTTGGTCATTTTGTGTGTGTTTTTATGTGTGTTTTTTGTAATATTTTGTAATTTTTTGTGTGATTTCTGTTTGTTTTTTTATGTGTTTTTTGTAATTATATTGTGTTTATGTTTTTTGTGTGTATTTTTGATCTGTTTTTGTGTGCAAAATGTTGATCCAATAAGTCAAAATGAAAAAAATAACAGTCAGCTCATATAGGTGAAGTTGTGCTGAAAACAATGACACCAACACGTCATGGTAAAGATGTTTAAGTGGTTTATAAACAGGCAACCGACAAAATAGCGTGTGTGTTTTTTGTAAATTTTTTGTGTGTTTTTTGTAATTTTTTATTTTTTTGTGTGCTTTTGTGTTTGTTTTGGTGCTTTTTTTATGTGTTATTATGTGTGTTTTTTGCAGTGTGCATTCAGCATTTTAATGCAATATTTTTTGTTAAATAATTTGTTTTGCAATTTTTTTGTGTTTTTATGTGTTTTTTGTAATTTTTGTGTGTTTTTGTGTATTTTATTGTGTTTCTGTGGGTTTTTTTTTGTCATTTTTTGTGTGTTTTTATGTGTTTATGTGTGTTTTCTGTATTTTTTGTGTGATTTCTGTGTGTTTTTGTGTATTTTTTTATGTTTTTGTGTTTTTTTGTCATTTTGCGTGAGTTTTTCTGTATGTTTTTTAAATGTTTTTTGAGTGTTTTTTTTGTCTGTTTTTGTGTTCACAATGTTGATCCAATAAGTCAAAATGAAAAAAATAATACTCAGGTCATATAGGTGAGGTTGTGCTGAAAACAATGACACCAACACGTCATGGTAAAGATGTTTAACTGGTTTATATACAGGCAACCGACAAAACAGCCTCAAACTCCAAAGGGTTAATCTAATTTCCATTCAGTGATGCAACCGTCAGATATCGGCTACATTAAAAAAAAAGATATCTGTTCTCTCCTCTTTAACTCCAGCCTCCATCCCTTTAACAAAGCACACATCATTTGTGTCTCAGCTCTCTGGAGATGTTTGATAGCAACAACAAAGCAGCCGTGATATATTTTGTGTGCGTACTGTCCTTTACTTTGAGTGTGACTCGCTCACAGATACAGGCTGACAGCTCTTTTCATTTTTTTATGTGTTATTATGTGTGTTTTTGCAGTGTGCATTCAGCATTTCAATGCCTTTTTAATACAATATTTTGTGTTTAATGTTTCTTTGCAATTTTTTGTGTTTTTATGTGTGTTTATGTGTGTTTTTGTGTATTTTATTGTGTTTTTCTGGGTTTTTTGTCATTTTTTGTGTTTTTTTGAGTGTTTTTATGTGTGTTTATGTGTGTTTTTGTGTATTTTTGTTTCTCTGTTTTGTGTGTTTTTTTTGTCATTTTTTGTGTGTTTTTGGTATTTTTTGTGTGATTTCTGTGTATTTTTGTGTATTTTTTATGTTTTTGTGTTTTTTTGTCATTTTGTGTGTGTTTTTTATGTGTGTTTTTTGTATTTTTTGTGTGATTTCTGTTTTTTTTTTTTTTATATGTGTTTTTTGTAATTTTATTGTGTTTTTTTAAAATGTTTTTGGTGTGTATTTTTGGTCTGTTTTTGTGTTCAAAATGTTGATCCAGTAAGTCAAAATGAAAAAAATAATTGCCAGCTCATATAGGTGAGGTTGTGCTGAAACCAACAAAATAGCCCCAAACTCCAAAGGGTTAATCTAATTTCCATTCAGTGATGCAACCGTCAGATATCGGCTACATTAAATTTTTTTTACATTTGTTCTCTCCTTTTTAACTGTAGCCTCCATCCCTTTAACAAAGCTCACATCATTTGTGTCTCAGCTCTCTGGAGATGTTTGATAGCAACAACAAAGCAGCCGTGATATATTTTGTGTGCGTTCTGTCCTTTACTTTGAGTGTGACTCGCTCACAGATAGAGGCTGACAGCTCCTTTCATCTACTACATCTCTTTTTTAACCTGTCTACCTGTGTGAGGCATCAGAAAGATGGAGAGAAGCTTTATCTCTCTGCCTGTAGTACACCGCCACCCACCAGCAGACAGAATTAGACTGTTCTTTGTGTTTCACCACTAAATGAAGAGATGCTGTAGGTGGAATGTGAAGAAGGTGCATTCCAGGCAGTTTAGCTCCGCGTCGCCGACTTACTGGAGAATCGTCTTGACCTTTTGCTCCGTCTACTGTATAAACATCATATGAATAATGCAAAGTAGGCCGAAGGCAGCAGGATGACATTCAGCTCCTCTCTGGCCTCAGACACATGCTGAGATATACCCACGAGTCAAACATCGCTCATCATAAACTATTATTCTTCTGCTTCTGCTGCATTTATGCCAGATTTAATGCACAGCTGATCCCCTACACAGGTTTAAAGATCCTGTTATAAAACGCAGGAATATCCTCCATGAGTTACGTGATGTTAAGTAACGAGGCGCTTCTGGGATTTTACGTCACACTTTTGGAAACTGCATAGAAAACCCTAATAATAATAATAATAATAATAATAATAATAATAATAATACATTTTATTTGTAACGCACTTTACATTAGAGGACACATTTCAAAGTGCCTTGTAGAACCTGATAATGTAATAAATTCCCGATAATGTAATAAAGTTTTTGCTGAGATTTGCAGTGTGCATTCAGCATTTCAATGCCTTTTTAATGCAATATTTTTTTTTGTTGCAATTTTTATGTGTTGTTTTGTGCATTTTTTGTGTTTTTATGTGTTTATGTGTGTTTTTTGTGTGTTTTTAGTTCTTTTTGTGTTTTTTTTGTATTTTTGGGTGTTTTTTATGTATGGTTTCTGTATTTTTTGTGTATTTTTATGTTTTTGTGTTTTTGTCATTTTTGTGTGTGATTTCTGTTTGGTTTTTTTATCTGTTTTTTGTAATTTTTGTGTATTTTATTATGTTTTTATGTGTGTCTTTTGTCATTTTTTGAGTGTTTTTATATGTGTTTATGTGTTTTTTTTTGTGTGTTTTTTTGTGTGTTTTTAGTTTTTTTTGTGTGTTTTTTGTATTTTTTGGTGTTTTTTATGTGTGGTTTCTGTATTTTTTGTGTATTTTTATGTTTTTGTGTTTTTATACTTTTTGTGTGTGATTTCTGTTTGTTTTTTTATGTGTTTTTTGTAATTTTATTGTGTTTTTTATGTTTTTTTTGTGTGTATTTTTTGTGTGTTTTTGAGTTCAAAATGTTGATCCAGTAAGTCAAAATGAAATAATAATAATCAGGTCATATAGGTGAGGTTGTGCTGTAAACAATGACACCAACATGTCATGGTGAACACTGTTTAAGTGGTTTATATTCAGGCAGAATGAAAAAAAAAGAGCCAAAAACCAACAGAATATCTCCAGACTCCAAAGGGTTAAACTCTGATTCTCCACGGCTCAAACATCTCAGCATCTTGGTAGAAAATATAACTTTTGAGTGGAGTGGTTCTTAAAAAACCCCAGTCAGTAAGTCTGTTTAGTTTCTCTCTAATTCATTCAACACAAAAGCTTTCAGAAGCATCAAAGCTTACAGTTGCTGCTGTTAAATCCTTTTGCAACAGGAAGTGACATTTCAGTACCAGAGGCAAAAAAAAGAAGAACTTGATATTTACATGGAGCAAGAACTCTCATAATATAACTGGAGAGGTGAAGAGTGCCACCTGCTGAAATCATCTGACAAAAAAAACGCCCAAAAACTGACAAATACCTCGTTTTCAGGACTTCTAAGAGCTACAGATGTCAGAATAAACGTCCAGGAGGATTAAATATTAACACTGTCCTGTCAGACTCACATGGTGAAGGATGTGGTGAAAGGACACACAAGGACAGAGACACAATCACTCTTTATACATATATATATATATATATATATACACACATATATATATATATATATATATATACTTCTTCTGTCATGTTGCCCTTCAGACGCAAAACCAAACCTGTCCTCCCTTGCTGCTTCGAGCGTTTTTTGTCTTCATCAATCATTAATTATTCTGTGGAAACCAAATTGAATTATTTGATTTAAATCATGGGTGTCAAACTGGCGGCCCGCGGGCCAATTGTGGCCCTCGTGACGATATTTTGTGGCCCCCACCTTGATATGAAAGTTTAATGTGAGTTTTATATGAATGGCACTTTACTGTGTTGCTGTGTGGAAGGTCCCTTTAATTACTGTTTTATGGTAATTTTCTTTCTTTTTAAATAATTGTGTGTCTTTTTTTTTTTTTTTTTATAATTTTTTGTCTTTTTTAAATCATTTTGTGTCTTTTTTAGTAATTTTGTGCATCTTTTTTTTTTTTTTTATAATTTTGTGTCTTTTTAAATATTTTTTAATGTATTTTTTAAAATCATTTTGTGCCTTTTTTTGTAATTTTGTGCCTTTTGGGTCATTTTGTGTCTTTTAAAAATGATTTTGTGTAATTTTTGGTAAGTCTTTTTTGATCATTTTGTTTATTTTTTAAGTAATTTTGTTTTTTTTTCTGTCATTTTGTGTCTTTTTTTGGTCATTTTGTGTCTTTTTTAAGTGATTTAGTTTTTTTCTGTCATTTTGTGTCTTTTTTTATAATTTCGTGTCTTTTTAAATAATTTTGTGTCTTTTTAAAATAATTTTGTGTCTTTTTTATTAATTTTGTGCATCTTTTTTTTTATAATTTTGTGTCTTTTTTAATAATTTTTTATGTATTTTTTAAAATTATTTTGTGCGTCTTTTTTGGTCATTTTGTGTCTTTTTTTAAAATAATTGTGTGTCTTTTTTGGTCATTTTGTTTCTTTTTTAAGTAATTTAGTTATTTTCTGTCATTTTGTGTCTTTTTTGGTCATATTGTGTCTTTTTGAATAATTTTGGGTCTTTTTTAAAATAATTTTGTGCCTTATTTTTTTTTTAGTAATTTTGTGTCTTTTTTTCTGTCATTTTGTGTCTTTTTTGGTCATTTTGTTTATTTTTTAAGTTATTTAGTTTTTTTTTGTAATTTTGTGTCTTTTGTTGGTCATTGTGATACTTCCTCCAGCGACCCCAGGTAATCTGAGGTTGAGACCCCTGCTGTAGAGATATTTTCTGGACCAAAGTGTTGAACTGAGCCAAGCTGTAGTGAATGAGGCTAAAAATCAAACACAGTGAATCAGAATGCAGAGAAAGAGCTCTACTACTCTGGTAGAGTGTGAATGTGAATGTTTGACTGTGCAGCCTTGAAGCAGGTAAATTGAAGGTGTGTGTAGCCAGCTGTGCAGCCAAGGTGAAATATTCCTTCAATAGGAGAACGGGTTTACCTGAAGCTAATAGACCTGCTGCTGCTGCCTCTATGGGATCTAGCAGTCAATACGCACACTGGATGATATGTATTTTTCAGATCTGCTCTGGTAACTCCACATCAAAGTCTCTGCTCTGAAACATTCATCAGCTCCACGCGTAAAAACACACAGCGAGCACATTTTAGCCTGAGAGATATAGCGGAAATATCTCTGTGATGCAATATCCTCCTAAAGAGGAATCAGCTCAGAGTCAGAGAGTAATAACAGCAGAGTCGATGGATGCTCCACTGTTTAGAAGTTGCCACTGAAAAGACACATAGTCATATTATGAATAAAGGCTTCTACGGATTAATTAACCCGGATATTAACCCTCTGGAGTCCACCAAAGGGCCGGAGCACGACTTCATGACGTCACCATGTAAAAACCTCCAGCAGCATGTTTCCTGCTGGCAGCTCAACTCTAAAGTTTTGGCTTTTACACAAGTTTCCATGTCACATTTAATGCATCAACCCTTTTTCAGCAAAGGTAAAAAAACCCCACCTCGACCAAGAGTAGTAACATGATTTTACTTTTTTTGCTTTTTTTAATGCAATCTTTTGTGTTTACTGTTTTTTTGTGTCTTTTTGTAATTTCTATTTCTAATTTCTTTGTGTTTTTATGTGTTTATGTGTGTTTTTATGTGTTTTTTGTGTGTTTTCATGTGTTTTTGTAATTTCTTTGTGTTTTTTTTTTTTAATTTTTTGTGTGTTTTTTGTAATTTCTTAGTTTTTTTGTGTTTTTTGTCATTTTCGTGTGTTTTTTGTAATTTTTTGTGTTTTTTTGTAATTTCTTTGTGTGTTAGTGTGTTTTTATGTTTTAATTTATTTGTGTTTCTATCTATGTTTTTTGTAATTGCTTTGTGTTTTTATGTGTGTTTTGTAAAAAAAAAAAAAATGTGGTTTTGTGTGTTATGGGTTTTTTGTATTTTTTTGTATTTTTGTAATTTCTTTGTGTTTTATGTGTGGTTTTATGTATTTTTTTGTGTGTTTTCATGTGTTTTTGTGGGTTTTTTGTAATTTTTTGTGTTCTTTGTAATTTTTTGTGGTTTTGTGTGTTATGTTTTTTTTTGTATTTTTTTGTGTTTTTGTAATGTCTTTGTGTTTTTAATCTATGTTTTTTTTAAATTTCTTTGTGTGTTTATGTGTATGTTTATGTGTGTTTTTATGTGTTTTTTGTAATTTTTTTGTGGTTTAGTGTGTTTCTATGCATTCAAAATGTTGAGGTTGTGCTGAAAACAATGATACCAACACGTCATGGTAAAGATTTTGAAGTGGTTTATATACAGGCAGAATGAAAAGGAGTCAAAAACTGATAAAATATCCCCAAACTCCAAAGAGTTAAGACCCTGAAAACACTAAACGTTATGAAGTTATAAAGCCGTGCAGTTTCAGCCCCTCACCACTGAAGCAGATTTAATGATACTTACTGAAATAAGTAATAAGGATCACAGCTTTATTATCCCTGAGTCTCATTTCACACTTCTGACACTCAGGCGCTTCTCTTTGTGTTTCTTAGAAACACTCGGAGAGTTTATCACCATGTGAGTTTGGACACAATGAGTGAAATCTGAAAGCAGAAGTTGCAGCTGATGGACTCACTTCCATATTAGGAGCCGCTGGTTACACACCGTGTGTGTGTGGGAAGTAATACGAGCAAACAGTTATGTTTCATATCCTGTAAACTGCTTTTTTTGGAATCTAAGACTCATTTAAATAAGGTGTATTTTTTTTAATTTATTCCGTTTTTTAGGAATACATATTGAAAAAACAAGATAAAAAACTCCTGCAATCACATTTGACTTCAGAACAATAATGAGGAGGTTTTTGGCATTGTAATATGTTTTTTAGTTATTTATGTTTTTGCAATACAAACAGAAAATAGCTGGAGGAAATGCAATCATTCTGCCGGGTTTTTTTTAATACCATAATCAAAATAATAATAATTGCTCGGGAGGATTTGTCCATTTTTGATGTAATTAGAATAACAAACTGAACACAAACCACAAACCAGATATGATCCTGAATGGATTAGTGCATTATGTAACAGAATGAGTATTTTCTGGGAGGAAATAAATCAGGTGGAAATAAAAAAATAACTCACCAAAAGTCTTTGTCCATTAATTTTCAGTCTGTTTACAGTCGAGGCACATTCATGCATTTTGTTCTGAGGGCAGCAAACACATACACAATCTATATATATTTACTTTTAAATACACACAATCTCACCATGATCTGTTTATTCCTACACTGTAAAAAAATATTCTGTAGAACCCTTTGAAATGATTCATATACCTTTAAGAAAACGATTAAACTTTGTAAATGGTTAATAATTGGTTTATAAACCATCTACACTGTAATAAATTATTCTGTAATTTAATTTTACTTAATATATTTGATAAAATGTATTAAATATAAATGCGTCCTTGATTTTGAGGCAGTTGTTTAAGTAACTTTAATATAAAAATGTTTGAGATAGAATCTACTTATTTTGATCACATTAAATATAATCTTTATGTGTCTGTAATTCTAAATCAAGAGAATTTTGAATGAATCCAACACAATAGAATTGAAACACTAAATTACTTTAAAAATACACAAAATGACCCAAAAAAGACACAAAATTACTATAAAAAAGACACAAAATGATTAGAAAAAGACATAAAATTACCAAAAAAAGACACAAAATTACAAAAAAGACACAAAATTATTTTAAAAAGACACAAAATTACCAAAAAAGACACAAAATTACCCCCAAAAAAGACACAATATTATTTTAAAAAAGACACAAAATTACCAAAAAAGTCCTTTTGGTAATTTTGTGTCTTTTAAAATAATTTTGTGTCTTTTTTTGGTAATTTTGTATCTTTTTAAAATAATTTTGCGTCTTTTTTTGGTAATTTTATGTCTTTTTCTAAACATTTTGTGTCTTTTTTTATAGTAATTTAGTGTTTTAATTCTATTGTGTTGGATTCATTCAAAATTCTCTTGATTTAGAATTACAGACACATAAAGATTATATTTAATGTGATCAGAATAAGCAGATTCTATCTCAAATATTTTTATATTAAAGTTACTTAAACAACTGCCTCAAAATCAAGGACGCATTTATATTTAATACATTTTATTAAATATATGAAGTAAAATGAAATGATAATTTTGAATGAATCCAACACAATAGAATTAGTCAGTTTTAAATTAGTTTTTTAGTTTTTAGTTTTTTTAGTTTTAGTAAATTATTAGTCAGAATTAAAACACTAAATTACTTTAAAAAAGACACAAAATGACCCCAAAATACACAAAATTACTATAAAAAAAGACACAAAATGTTTAGAAAAAGACATAAAATTACCAAAAAAAGACACAAAATGATTTTAAAAAGACACAAAATTACCAAAAAAAGACGCAAAATTATTTTAAAAAGACACAAAATTACCAAAAAAATGTTTGTAATTCTAAATCAAGAGAGTTTTGAATGAATCCAACACAATAGAATTAGTCCGTTTTTAATTGACACTTTACACTTCCTGTTAAGTTATTAACTCAACTTGTAACGTAGTTAGATTTAATTAATAATATTGTGTTATATAATATCTGTTGCCTCAATTTAATTGAGCAGCTATTGTTTATCTTTTTTTTTAACACTTGTTTCAGCATGTACAGTACAGGCCAAAAGTTCAGACACACACCTTCTCATTCAATGCGTTTCCTTTATTTTCATGACTATTTACATTGTAGATTCATCAAAACTATGAATGAACACATGTGGAATTATGTACTTAACAAAAAAGTGTGAAATAACTGAAAACATGTCTTATATTCTAGTAAGCAAAGGGTGGTTACTTTGAGGAATCTAAAATACAAGACATGTTTTCAGTTATTTCACACTTTTTTGTTAAGTACATAATTCCATATGTGTTTTTTTTGTGTTTTGGGAATTTCTTTGTGTTTTTATCTATGTTTTTTTTGTAATTTCTTTGTGTGTTTATGTGTGTTTTTATGTATTTTTTTGTGTTTTCATGTGTTTTTGTAATTTCTTTGTGTTTTTATGTATTTTTTTGTTTTTTTTGTAATTTTTTGTGTGTTTTTTTGTAATTTCTTTGAGTGTTTTTTGTGTGTTTTCATGTGTTTCTCTGTGTTTTTTGTAATTTTTTTGTGGTTTTGTGTCTTATGGGTTATTTGTATTTGTTTCTTCTGTTTTTGTGTGTTTTTATGTGTGTTTTTATGTGTTTTTTGTGTGTCTCCATGTGTTTTTGGGTGTTTTTTGTAATTTTTTTGTGGTGTTTTTTGTTCATTCATAGTTTTGATGCCTTCAGTGAGAATCTACAATGTAAATAGTCATGAAAATAAAGAAAAACGCATTGAATGAGAAGGTGTGTGCCTGTACTGTATATTACAGTATGTATGAAAAGAGAAACAGTGGTTTCACTAATCCTCATTAGAGAGAATTAACTTCTACATGATTAGATTAAATTAGATTAGATTAGATTTTTATTTGTCATTGCACAGAAATACAACAAAATTCAATGCACTCAGGTACTGGATTCATATCAAAAGCATAATAAATAGTAAATAACAAGATACATTCTTATCATCTCATCTCAATAAATAGTAAATAGAAAAGATACATTCTCATTCTCTCAGCACTTATTATATTCATGTCAATCATTCACTGTACTGTTGTAACTGTTTCAGTTATTTCACACAAAGTTTGGACACACCTTCTCATTCAATGCGTTTTTCTTTATTTTCATGACTATTTACATGGTAAATTCACCAAAACTATTAATGAACACATGTGGAATTATGTACTTAACAAAAAAAGTGTGAAATAACTGAAAACATGTCTTGTATTTTAGATTCCTCAAAGTAACCACCCTTTGCTTACTAGAATATAAGACATGTTTTCAGTTATTTCACACTTTTTTTGTTAAGTACATAATTCCACATGTGTTCATTCATAGTTTTGATGAATCTACAATGTAAATAGTCATGAAAATAAAGGAAACGCATTGAATGAGAAGGTGTGTGTCTGTACTGTATATATGCAGTATGTATGAAAAGAGAAACAGTGAGGTTTCACATGGTCCTCATTAGAGAGAATTAACTTCTACATGATGAGAAAGTAGCTCCATTAGCATCCGTTAGCATCCGTTAGCTTCCCCACAGTGTCTCATTGTGTGTGCAGGTGTTCTGTACTCACCTTGCTCATGAAGAAGGCCACCTGCGCCTGGTCCCACCCCTCACATTCCTCTCTGGACGGCAGGTTCATTCTAGTCTCAGCAGGGAGCCTGTGAGCAGAGTTTTCTGAGGGAAGTGCAGTAATAGACTGAGCCGTCACGCTCCCAGCCTCCAACACTTCAACAGGGAGAAGTTACTGGTGGAGGTCAGCTCATTAAAACCAGCACAGACCCTCCGTCCGCCTCGCCTTCATCCATAAGTAATGTGGCAATCCGTGGTATTCTCAATAAATCTAAATTTGTCGGGGGCAGGATTGCAGCGAGGCGTCCAGTAAAAAGGGAAGCAGGGACTTCCTTAAAGTCATATATAAAGTATAAAGAAACCAAAGTGTCATAATAGAGTGTGACTCCACTTTCACCTCCCGGGCCACGCTGCATTCACTGTCAACAGTGTACAGTGCGTAATTTATAATAATAATAATAATAATAATAATAATAATAATCATCTATTTTATTTATAAGCGCCTTCAGAACACCCAAGGTCACTTTACAAAAAAGCATAAAATAATTTAAAAAGCGGTGTAATCTTATGTTTTTATTATGTGATAATGTGTTTTCATGTGTTTTTGTGGGTTTTTTGTGTTTTTTGTATATTTTTTGTGTTTTTGTTATTTCTTTGTGTTTTTATGTGTTTTTTGTGCGTTTTCTGTAATTTTTTTGTGGTTTTGTGTGTTTTTGTGGGTTTTTTGTAACTTTTTGTAATTTTTTGTATTTTTTGTATATTTTTGTGTTTTTGTTATTTCTTTGTGTTTTTATGTGTTTTTTGTGTGTTTTCGTGTGTTTTTGTGTGTTTTTTGTAACTTTTTGTAATTTTTTTGTGTTTTTTGTATATTTTTTGTGTTTTTGTTATTTCTTTGTGTTTTTATGTGTTTTTTGTGTGTTTTCTGTCATTTTTTTGTGGTTTTGTGTGTTTTCGTGTGTTTTTGTGGGTTTTTTGTAACTTTTTGTAATTTTTTGTGTTTTTTGTTATTTCTTTGTGTTTTTGTTATTTCTTTGTGTTTTTATGTGTTTTTTGTGTGTTTTCTGTCATTTTTTGTGGTTTTGTGTGTTTTCATGTGTTTTTGTGGGTTTTTTTGTAACTTTTTGTTATTTTTTTTGTGAAAAAAAGGGAAGCAGGGACTTCCTTAAAGTCATATATAAAGTATAAGGAAACCAAAGTGTCATAATAGAGTGTGACTCGACTTTCACCTCCCGGGGCACGCTGCATTCACAGTCAAGCAGAGTGTGTAATTTATTGTTCATGTATTCTCATTTCAAGGTGTAATCTTATTTAACGTGCCAGACTATTCCGGCTGCAGTATACAGTAGAGGGGAAGATTGCTGGAGTGGTAATAATTGCTGCACTATTTCTGATGAAAGGTGCATGTAGACATTGTGTTCAATCAACTTTTTTGGCTCTTCGGTAAGACAGGAAATGGGGTCTTGTTGTTTTTTTTTGTTGTTGACAATCATCTCTGATAAATATGATTGTGTTCAGGTAGGAAATAGAGTTCTAAAAATATGATAGAGGATGTTTTTGTTGTTTTCATCCGACTGAGTCTTGTAATGTTGAAAATAACAAAGCACTACCACCAAATTGGAGAATTTAAATGTTATTTTTCAATGTACCAATCAATCTCGGGGTAGCACAAACAATAAACATGTATTTAAACAACATATCCTGTTAAAAGTATCAGCATTTGTTCACATGTATGTGCCTATGCATAGACAATAGGTGTTTTCATAGGGAACTTATAAGTATTACACTATATTTCTCCAAATCCATGCTACGATTACTATTTAAATGTATTGATTCAATGCAATTTTCAATTTAAACTCAAATGCCATTGAGGGTTCTGCCATTGTTAGTTGTGATTGCTACATATAACTGTCATAACTAGTAACATTTTTAATTCTTCTTCAAAAAGAAGGACTACGTGGTCTCAAGTGTGATATATTTTGCCATATAAATATATTTTTTTAATGATTAATAATAATTATTAAAATTAATAATATTTAAAATATAATGACAATAACTGTTTTCACCCTTTAACTGAGAACCAACTGTTCAAAAGCACCACAATATAGAAGGAGGAGGAGAAGAAGAACAAGAAGTTTCTCTGAGCTTTAAAGGTGCATCTGAATGCACCATGAAGTCCCTTTCAACATCCACACTACACTAAGCCCATATACACCCATGTATGCCAAATTGAAATAAATATAATGACAATTACTGTTTTCACCTGCCAATTGAGAGCAAACTGTTAAAAAAAAAAGCCACAAGACAGAAAGAGAAGAAAAACAAGAAGTTTCTCTGAGTTTTAGAGGTGCATCTGAATGCACCATGAAGTCCCTTTCAACATCCATGTTTACATACAGTAACTCACAGTGTGTTTCTCTGTTATCTCTGACTCCAGCAGTGGCCATGCACTGCAAAAAAAAGAAAAGTTGGGTGAACTCATTATTTCAAGGCAACAAACTTCGGTAAAATTTCAAGTTGGACAATTAAACTAAATATTTTAAGTTTTGTTTTTGAGTTTGCTCAACTCTGAATTCAGATTTTTGTCAACTCAACACGATTGTAACGCCGCTATGAAATGTCAGCTAATGTTGCGACCACAATTTTGAGTTAGCATTGATACGCTAATGGCTACTCTTGTAGCTGTAACAAGCAGCGCTGTTAGCATCAGTTAGCCGCTAGCATCGGTTAGCCGCTAGCATCAGTTAGCCACTAGCATCAGTTAGCCGCTAGCATCAGTTAGCCGCTAGCATCAGTTAGCCGCTAGCTTTCGCTAATGACCAAATTTCCCAACAAAGAAATAAGAGTTATCAGAACTATTGTCCCTTGTTGTGAACCCCAACTTAAAGATATAAGTAACAACAACTCACCAACTTGTTTTTGAGCAGACAACTGGCTTCCTTTGTTGTGCTAACTTACATTATTGCCCTAAATGTCAATCATTTATATTTCCAAGTTTTACCAACTTAAATCACTGTTTTAGGCCAAAAAATGTTTAAAAAGTTGGCTTTTTTGCAGTGTAGGCTGTGTCCCCTTTGGTGTTGTTGTTGTTGTGTTGTTTTTCTTTATGCTGGCTGGCAGCAATGTGGGGTGAAAACAGGGACAATTTGCAAAAGAAAGTTGAAAACCAGGACGTTTTAGTGTTTTACATATCTGTGTCGGTACACTGAGTCAAACTAGGACGTCTGGTCTCCGTCTTCTCACCCCGACTCTTGACTAAAAGCATTTTTTTTATTTTCTCTAAACAAGCCTCAGTGTTCAACAGGTAGCAGCTAACTGTCTGTCTGCCATGTGGTGCTAAGATTAGCATAAATGCTGGAGGCTCAGAGAAACAGATGGGTCTGCTCAAAAGTAACAATGTGCCATTTCAACACTTTGTTTCTAGCACAGAATCAACAAACTAAGTATAATGTGTTAATTAGTGAGATTTTGAAGTGTTGATAGGTGGATTTTTGGCGTAGGACCATGCAAGGGCAGCTGTTTCTGCTATTTGCTAAACTAACTCTCTGCTGGTGTTAGCTAACTTTATTAAGTTCACCACACTGACATGAGAGTTTAACTGTCTTGTAATCTGTCTCTTGGTGATAAAACAAGTCAAAGTCTCTGTCAATATGTCAAAGAATTCCATTAAGGTAAAAAATGTTAGCTTTCTTTTGTTAAGAATTAAGCTAACCAGCTTTTAAGCTCATCTGTTAGCTTATCCTGAGCATAAAGACTGGCGCTCTCGACACTTAAAAATGGCAAATACCAACACTAAAGCTTAATAATAATAAACATGTTTCTTGCTTTTTTAACCCTCTGGAGTCTCCAAAAGCTCCAAATAATCCAGACTTCTTCATCACCTCCAGACTAGAAAACAAAGCAGCGTGGAGCCCTACTGTACATTTACCTCTAAAGTTCTGGCTGTAAACTCCATGAGGCCAGTTTCAGTTTGATGATGATATACCAAGTAAAACTGGAGACAAGCTCAAATAGATTTAGTATCAAATGATAGAACTGTATGGAACCCTCTTATATGGTAGATTTGACACCTTTGGTCACATTTGACACATTTAAAATTCTTTATTGAGCATGATAATGTTTTGAAAGTAGAAAAAAAGACACAAAATGACTAAAAAAGACACAAAATGACCAAAAAAAGACACAAAATGACAAAAAGACACAAAATGACAAAAAAAAGACACAAAATAACTAAAAAAGACACAACAAAAGACACAAAATGACAAAAAAAGACACAAAATGACAAAAAAAAGACACAAAATGACCAAAAAAAGACACAAAATGACCAACAAAGACACAAAATGACAAAAAAAGACACAAAATGACCAAAAAAGACACAAAATGACCAAAAAAAGAAACAAAATGACCAACAAAGACACAAAATGACAAAAAAAAGACACAAAATAACTAAAAAAGACACAACAAAAGACACAAAATGACCAAAAAAAGACACAAAATGACCAAAAAAAGACACAAAATGACCAAAAAAGACACAAAATAACTAAAAAAGACACAAAATAACTAAAAAAGACACAACAAAAGACACAAAATGAACAAAAAGACACAAAATGACTAAAAATACACTTCTTTTTGGTTCAAAATGTTGATCCAGTAAGTCAGCATAAAAAAATCAATTATTATCAGGTCATACAGGTGAGGTTGTGCTGAAAAAAAAATATACCAACATGGCATTTAAACATTTTTTTAAGTGGTGTATACAGGCAGGATGAAAAGGATTCAGAAATGGACAAAAAAGCCCAAAACTCCATAGAGTTAATATATATTTCAGAACAAAAAAACGTGGTCCTGTGGAGGTTTTCACAATTTTGCTTCTATTTAACAGTTTGACAGCGGCTGGATGCTGTTAACTGAAATTGGTGAATATTAGAGATAATCTAATAATAATCACTTTCTGGGCTCCAGCTCCATATCTTATTCACAAATGTATCAATCTTTCAAACTTTTCTGTTAAGGGAGGATCCGATTTTTATAATGATGAAAAGTGTTTTTGGTCTGAAACAGTGTTTGTATAAACCTTTTATTTTATTTTTTTTTATCTTAAACTACAGAATCATCCCTTTTCTAGATGGAAGATTACTTTTCCCCCTCCATTTCCCAATTATTTCCAGTAATAGTGTGCATGTGTTTGATCCACTCATTACCCAACAGCAAATTGAATCCTCCCGAGATAATGAATACAACTTTAAAACACATGCAAATGAACAAAGAAGTACAGCCAGAAACACAAAAGGAAAGCATTACGTCTTTTAACATCACATTGTTTTGTTAGCGTGGCGTTTCTTTAGTTCAGCCTTTTACTTTGTGTGGAAGCATTCTCAAACTGAAATACTGATGATACAAAACAGCAACTCTTCAGCAAGAAAACTGGATAATGAGACCAACCTTCAGGCTATTTTTTCCTCCTTTTTTTGATGCTTCATTGAGTATTGATTCAAAAGAACTTAATGCAGAGAGCCTGGACTTGGCACACTTTCATCTATCTATATGTCGATAAATGACTTTTTAACCCCTTAGCTGCAAATTTTACTCTGCTGCAGTAATATTGTTAATATATATTAATAATCAAATTAAATTACTGTGTGTGAGGAGAATGGGGTGTGTCTCTAGAGAATCCCTCTGCAGCTCAGAATTGTTTTTGTCTTTAAGGTAATTGTTTTAGGACTTTTTTCCAGCGTTTTCTGCAAAAAAGCTCCAAAACATAAAAAACTCTGAACTATTAGCAGCAAACTTAACATCTAAAGAGCCTCATTTTTTGTTTTCTCAGATACTGGCAGATAGGAAAAAAAGAACTAAAAAGAAAGTGGGTAAAATTATTATTATTATTATTGTTATTATTATTATTCTATGCTTTTTTAACTCTTTGCAAAGTCAGGTACGAATCGGTTTCGGCCCTTGGGCTGCATGCTAGACATCTCCGGCCAACCGATTAACTAAAAATATTGCAGTAAGCATGTATTCATAGAGTGGGAGATTATAACACAAAAACAACATCTTTCCATCTGTATTATGCTTAAACTGTCAATTATTAAAGTTTTTATTTCTTATTTTGTCCATTTTTGAATCCCTTTCATCCTGCTTGTATACACCACCTAAAAAATGTTTAAATGCCATGTTGGTATTTTTTTTTTCAGCACAACCTCACCTATATGACCTGATAATAATAATGGATTTTTTATTCTGACTTACTGGATCAACATTTTGAACCAAAAAGAAACAAAGAAAATGTTTTGTCATTTTGTGTATTTTTAGTCATTTTGTGTCTTTTTTGTTCATTTTGTGTCTTTTGTTGTGTTTTTTTAGTTATTTTGTGTCTTTTTTTTGGTCAATTTGGGTCTTTTTTAGTCATTTTGTGTCTTATTTTGGTCATTTTGTGTCTTTTTTTAGTCTTTTTTTAGTCTTTTTGTGTCTTTTTTGGTCATTTTGTGTCTTTTTTTAGTCTTTTTGTGTCTTTTTTTTTTTTTAGTCTTTTAGTCCAACATAAAATGTGATTTTGAATCTTTTTTTAACTTTCAAAACACTATCATGCTCAATAAAGAATTTTAAATGTGTCAAATGTGACCAAAGGTGTCAAATCTACCATATAAGAGGGTTCCATCCAGTTCTATCATTTGATACTAAATCTATTTGAGCTTGTCTCCAGTTTTACTTGGTATATCATCATCAAACTGAAACTGGCCTCATGGAGTTTACAGCCAGAACTTTAGAGGTAAATGTACAGTAGGGCTCCACGCTGCTTTGTTTTATAGTCTGGTGGAGGCAACAAGTCTGGATTATTTGGAGCTTTTGGAGACTCGGAGTCATTTCTAGTCATTTTGTGTCTTTTTGTGTGTCTTTTTTGTCATTTTGTGTCTTTTTTGTCATTTTGTGTCTTTTTCTTGTGATTTTGTGTCTTTTTTGTCATTTTGTGTCTTTTTCTTGTGATTTTGTATCTTATTTGTCATTTTGTGTCTCCTGTGGGTTTTTTTTTTGGCCATTCTGTCTTCTCCTTTTGTGTCCTTTTTGGTAATTTTGTGTCTTTTTTTAAGTCATTTTGTGTCTTTTTTTTAGTCATTTTGTGTCTTTTTTGGGTCATTTTTTTTTTTTTTTGTCATTTTGAGTCTTTTTTAGTCCTTTAGTCCAACATAAAATGTAAATGTACAGTAGGGCTCCACGCTGCTTTGTTTTCTAGTCTGATGGAGGCAACAAGTCTGGATTATTTGGAGCTTTTAGAGACTCTACAGGGTTAAATGGACATTTTACAAGTACCTCAAAATTGTATTACCCCACTAGATGTCTTTGGAATTGTTTTATACAAATTTCAACAAAATTTGACCTGACATATTCAATACCTTTGAAACCGTTTGGAGTAAAATTAAGTCCTGCGGGTGTGAAAAACATTTGAGTTTATCTCAGCGGCTGTCACGTCGTCCCAAATCGACTACAAAAATTGCAAACAATTATCAGACAATTTCATCGTGCTTCCACAGAACCAGTGAGGACGAGGAAGAGAAATGGGCTGTTGGTCTCTGCAGTGATTGCTGCTGGCAGTGCAGCAGCCATTCGTCTTAGTGATGGTAGACTTTGATCGGCCTCAGTGTGAATACGGGCCAGCAGCCTCATATACAGCAACAATTAGTCACATCTGCCCTGTGACACGCGTTAACCCTTAAACTCCACGTTAATGAGAGCGTTGTAATACATTTTAGACAAGCTGACGGAGGCGAGGTGTGCTAAAGTGAAGAAATGAACACAGGCTTTGTTATTAGAGTACAATCAAGGCCTTTAATGTTTTTTTTTCTCTTCGCCTAAATCAACAAATCATTTCTATTTGGTCTAGTGAAGCAGATAAATTATCGTACATAATTAGAGTGAAGTGACATTTAAACCTTTTCTCTCACATTGTTGACTGCTGCAGCAGAGCAATCACAACAACACCAGGCAAAGTTGTAATTACCTCTTTAGAGAGAAAAGGACTAAACGAATTTTAAAAAGATTAAATCCATTTTCTGTTTCCTGACCACTGCACATGCACTTCTATTCCCCCTAGATAAATGTTCCTAATCACCAGCGGCCTGGATATACAGTACCTGAGTGTGTTCAAAGGCCGTGTATGAGCTCCTGGGTTTCTCGGGGGAAATGGCCACATAGGCCCTCATTTTTAGCCAGTAAGCTAATTAAAGCGGCGGAGCAGATGGTGCAGACTTGGTCCGGACATAATGAGCCGGTGAGTGGCGAGACGAACCGGACATGGCAGGACAGCTGTGAGGGGTTGGTGAGGTGACCAGACTTCAGGCGTCTCCCAGGAGTGAAGCTTCACTCCGGCCAACAGCAGCAGAGTTACAACAGCCTGGAAACTTTTGAGGCTCTTAAAAGAAGCATCAGGCCCTGTTGGGATGGGAATCAAGAACTGGTTCCTTTTGAGAATCGGCTCCCAGGAATCTGATTCCCAGGAATTGTTTGTCTGCCTCCTTGACGATTCCGCTTACACTGCAAAAAAAGAAAAGTTGGGTGAACTCAAAATTTCAAGGCAACAAACTTCGATAAAATTTTAAGTTGGACAATTAAACTAAATATTTTAAGTTTTGTTTTTGAGTTTGCTCAACTCTGAATTTCTCTGGCACGATTGTTACGCTGCTATGAAATGTCAGTTCATGTTGTGACCACAATTTTGAGTTAGCATTGATACGCTAATGGCTACTCTTGTAGCTGTAACAAGCAGCGCCGCTAGCATCAGTTAGCTGCTAGCATCAGTTAGCCGCTAGCTTTCGCTTATGACCAAATTTCCCAACAAAGAAATAAGAGTTATCAGAACTATTGTCCCTTGTTGTGAACCCCAACTTAAAGATATAAGTAACAACAACTCACCAACTTGTTTTTGAGCAGACAACTGGCTTCCTTTGTTGTGCTAACTTACATTATTGCCCTAAATGTCAATAATTTATATTTCCAAGTTTTACCAACTTAAATCACTGTTTTAGGCCAAAAAATATGAGTCAGCTTTTTTGCAGTGTACCGGTTCCTCCTACGTCTGTAAGCCAGTCAGTGGCGACTTCACACATGCGGGATTCGTTTGCAGACTGGACGCTGAGGGGTTAGCATCTCTTGCTCTCTAACGTCAGCTGGGAGGGACTCAGTGCGTTTACATGCACAGTTTAATCGAGCTGTGCTTAAAAATCGATTTTTACGTCTAACAGGACTTCTGTCCTTGTCCCAGTTTACATGCAACTGAGAAAATCTAATAACTGACGGGAACGTGTCCTCCTCCTCAACACTGGGTGGAGATATGCATAGTTTCAGCGGGTTAATATGGCGCCTTTCCAGTTGACCTCAGTTTGATACTTTGTGCCGTCGCTACTGACCTGCTACTGCAACCTGCTACTGCGACCTGCTACTGCGACTGGCTTTCTTGGATGTTTTTGGAGTACTGCGACATTAGTCGGACTAACACGTTTACATGCACTTCAGTTGTCCAGTTATAGTCAGATTAAGGCAATAATTTGTTTTGTGTGTGTGTCATGTAAATGTACTGAGTGCTGTGGGAGGACTGTGCCGCTTGTGAGTGCTTTGGGATGCTGCTCATTACGAAGAGTAGGAACGAGTCTCCAAAAGTCTCCAGTAACACCAGAAAAAGTCGCTAGGTTTTTCTAGCCAGTCGCTTTTTTGAAAAAGAGTCGCTACAGGGGTCTGAAAAGTCGCTAAATATAGCAACAAAGTTGGCAAAACTTGTTGTTTTAACCAGTGTAGTTATGGCTCATTTATTCCTTTATTTTTCTGTTAATATTTCTGCACAAAAACTGTTGAAAAAAGTTGAAAAGTGCAGCTGTATTTTTGTTTAATATGTCCATTTTTACAGAAGCATTCTTTGTTTTATATCCAAATTAGTTTTGGAGTTCAAGTTCAAGTTGAATGCAAAGCACTTTAAATATTCCCAAATGTTAGTAGCCAAAGTGTTTTGGATAAATTGTGTGTTGTTGTTGTTTCAGTTGGGCTTAAAAGCCTTAACATTTAATTTTCTCTGGACCAATAAGAGTGGAACTGAGTAATTATTAGAGCATGCTGGATAATTATTCTGTCTAAGGATGAAGATATTAAAGAGTTAATGCAAACAAACCCATTTGTATATCGATAATGTAATAGGAATGATTAAATTCTTTACAATTCCCATCCCTTGGCCCTGTTTACTTTCTCCAGAACAACGTCTACAGGAAGTGAATAATGCCATGCCAACAGGGTGTTTTTTATTGTATTTTTTATCTCTCAATCATTCCATCTTGGCAGGTGGTTTTTTGGTAAACACCAAATCCTCAGCACCTGTTGCCAGAAGCTCTTCCTGTCTGCCAACTTTCACCAACCAAGCTCAAACTGACACTCTATCAGGCAAATAAATACCAAAAAAAAAGCTACAGCTGTGAAATAAACAACTGTGGCATTACCAAAAGTGGGTGTTTTTTCCTGGATGGAAGTTAAAGTGGAACACAACAAGAAAACAAGAAGCAGGAATTCCTAGAGGTGCAGCAGTACTTCAGATATCTCAGCCAGAAGAGATGCTCCGCGCTCCTGCAGCCAGGAAAAGGTCGAGAGCGGTGGAAGTCGGCGTTCCCAGGCGTGAAGAGGTGAAGTTTGAGGATGTCAGGCTGTTCCTGGTTGAGAGGAAGATGGGCCGCAGCAGGAGAAGCTTTCTGACCCAGCTGGCCAGGTCCAAGGGCTTCGCTGTGGAAGACGTCCTCAGGTTGGAGAAAGCTTAGCTTGCCATTTTGATGTTCGCTGGCTGAGCAGCTCGCTGCTAAAAGCTTTTCTGAATGTGAAGCTCGAGAGAGAGAACAAGCTGCTGCAGAGCTCAGAGTGTTTCTGTGTTAGGAAGCAGAACGGTTTGACCTCATGGTTCCACAGCCTTTATTCATCTGGTAAAACATGCTTGTGATGTTTAACAGCCAGGCCAATAAATTCAAGATAAAGACTTTTTTTTTTTTATGCCGAAAGGCCTAAAATCTTTTTTACAGGCTGCTGCAGAGCTCAGAGGATGCAGGAGTGTTTTCTGGCTAACACTTTACAATAACCATCTAATTCATGTTCATAGATGGTTTATAGAGCAATTATTAACCATTTACAAAGTGCTGTACATAAGTAATCTTTAAATGTTTTCAACCAATTTCTTAAAGGTATATGGATCATTTCAAAACCATTAGCATACTTAATATGGTGTTAAAAATGGGTAACACTTTACAATAACCATCGTTTATAAATGGTAAACAGATAGTTTATTAATGTTTAATCATCATTTATAAACTGTATATAGACCATTTCAAATGGGAAATACATATTTTTATTAATGTTTAACTAACTAAATCACTTATAAATGGTAACTAGATGGCATATTAATGTAAGTTTATAGTTACTTTACCATTAACAAACAATTAAACTATCATTAATAGTTTATTAATAGTTTTAGTTGCACTCATTATAACATTTTTAACACCATATTAAGTATGCTAATGGTTTTGAAATGATCCATATACCTTTAAGAAATTGGTTGAAAACATTTAAAGGTAACACTTTACAATAACCATCTAATTAATGTTCATAGATGGTTTATAGAGCAATTATTAACCATTTACAAAGTGCTGTACATAAGTAATCTTTAAATGTTTTCAACCAATTTCTTAAAGGTATATGGATCATTTCAAAACCATTAGCATACTTAATATGGTGTTAAAAATGTTATGAGTGCAACTAAAACTATTAATTATAGTTCAATTGTTTGCTAATGGTAAAGTAACTATAAATTTACATTAATATGCCATCTAGTTACCATTTGTAAGTGATTTAGTTAGTTAAACATTAATAAAAATATGTATTTCCCATTCTAAATGGCCTATATACAGTTTATAAATGATGATTAAACATTAATAAACTATCTGTTTACCATTTATAAATGATGGTTATTGTAAAGTGTTACCGTTTTCTGTGTTAGGAACCAGAACGGTTTGACCTGGTTGTTCCACAGCCTTTATTCATCTGGTTAAACATGCTTGTGATGTCTAACAGCCAGGCCAATAAATTCAAGATAGACTTTTTTTTATGCTGAAAGGCCTAAAATATATATTTCTTTCATCATAGTGTCGTTTCCCAGTCGTGTTCCTTTTGCACTCAGCTGCAAACATTCACATTTTGGACGAAGTTTGTGTGATTTAGCTTTAAAATGCTGTAGGTTATTCAATGATGACTTAGCTGCATCTAAATCCTTATCCATAGGCATATTCATATTACTGATGGCAGTTGGTATCACCAGAAGCCCCATGATGTGATTTTATCCTGATATTTGAGTCAAGATACAATATTATTGCCATTTTAAGCATTTTGCGACATTTTCATGTATTTTGAAGGGAGATACTTAGATTTATTAGGTATTCATGGGAAAAGCATTATATTATGTCAGGATTACAGTGTATCAAAATGATGTGTTTATGATGGGAGTCAATGGGACCAAAATGGGCCTTTTTGTTTGAGTGTTATGTGTATCTCCTATTCTATACACCTAGCAAAAGAGGAATTTTGGAATTTTTAAAATTATAATAAAAAACAAACCCTGGCCAAGTTTCATACAATTAGCCTTTAAACTGACTGATATATAGAGAATCAAAAACATAAAATTAGCTGAATGTACACGTTTGGTCCCAAAGGAGCCTCGAGGGTTAAACTTCACTGCTCTGAACTTTTTTGAATGATACTTAAAAAAAGCCGAACTTTGCAGCGTTGTTTCAACAACACGATGTCCTGACACACATGGTGCCTATAGAGTCCTTAGATCTTCTAGTTTCATATCATACCAGGATCTCCAGTATATAAGCTAAAATTGATACTTGGTGACCATGAATAGATCAACCTGGTCTCACAGGAAAAGTAAATGACAGTCATATCCCGTGGTCATAATAAATGTTGCCTTATATTTTCCTTTGCATTATCCATCTCAGCCCCAATAAGGTTATAATAACCAGGGGTCTCAGACTCAAATTACCTGGGGGCCGCTGGAGGCAGTATCCAAATGACCAAAAAAAGACACTAAATTACTTAAAAAATACACAAAATGACAAAAAGACAAAATTATTTACAAAAAAGACACAAAAATGACAGAAAAAAAATTACTTAAAAAAGACACAAAATGACCAAAAAAGACTGAACCCCCCCCCCCCCCCCCACTAAATTACTTTAAAAATACACAAAATGACAAAAAGACACAAAATGACCAAAAAATACACAGAATTACCAAAAAAGACACAAAATTATTTACAAAAAAGACACAAAATTACTTAAAAAAGACACAAAATAACAAAAAAAAAGACAGAATTACCAAAAAGGACACAAAATTACAAAGTTACCGACTATATCGCTAAAGACTCTTATATACTATTATTATCTAAAATATCCCTTTTTTTAGGAATACAGAACCAGATAAAATATGTGCACACTGAAAAAAGAAAATAGTTGAACCAACTTAATTGAATTGTTTCATTTGGTAACACCTAAATGAATTAAGTTCTTTCAAATTAATTTAAAATCAATTGTGTTAATCTAACTTATTAAATTAATTTGAAAGAACTTAATTAGGTGTTTCCAAATGAAACAATTCAATTAAGTTGGTTCTTTTTTCAGTGTAATACCCTTTACAGTGCTATTTGTGACCCAATCTCAAGATGTTTTGATTATTTTCCTTTGTGATGTTAATTGCCTGTTAATGTGTAATAAAGTAAAAAAAAAAAAATGGACAAGTGGTTGTTTTGCCAATCAAACAAACTAAAAGAAAAATGCCTTGGAAATGGTTATACTGTAGAAGATATAATGATAGTCTGTGCAGGAGTTTGGACCTCCAGCCTGGATGTTTACAGTAAATCTAGATCAGACGGTCTGTAAAGAGCAGCTCTGAAGGAGATATTCTCTGTTACTTTCTCTCTTTTTTCAGAAGTTCAGGTCCATAATTAGAGAGCCACTGTGGTAGTTAATTAGGACGGGGAGGGCATCCATCGTGACTCTGCTGCACCTTAGTGGATTCTCACCTGAACCATAACTCACAGCTCCTACATAAATACATTTAGGAAGGGGAGAAACTGGCTAAAGCAGCCACATCTAGCAGGGAACTAAAAACAGTGAAGAAGGTAACAGAGCACACCCAAACTTTTTAATGAGTTGGGCAAAAAGTTTTGTGTGAAGTCGCAGTTAAGTGGAGATGTTCTGTGAGCTTGTTCCTCCATGATGAATCGTCTATTGTGCTGTAATTACGGAAGCAGCGTGCCTTCTTGCTTTTTTTTCTGCGTCTCTGATTGAAAGTATCTTTTAAAATCCCAAACTGTGAACACAGCGACGTCCTCGGCTTGACATCCAGTCAGGCTGCTTTCAGGCTAGTGATACTCTCCTTTTTAAAAGTCCATTTAGTTTTTATGGGGGGCTGAGCAGCTTTAGACTTTGAGCTTCTTTGGTGAGCGTGTGTGTGTGTGTGTGTGTGTGTGTGTGTGTGTGTGTGTGTGTGTTTCTTTGCTTCTGAGGTTGCAAGAATCAATTTAACTTTTGAAAATTCACAGTAAGAGCACTTTTTCCAAATTTATCTTCCCTTAAGGTTAAAAACAAAGGCTGAAGTTAGCTTGTGATTTAGGTTTATAAAAGGATTCTTACAGTACAATAAGGTGTGTGTGTGTGTGTGTGTGTGTGTGTGTGTGTGTGTGTGTGTGTGTGTGTGTTTCTTCGCTTCTGAGGTTGCAAGAATTAATTCGACTTTAAAAATTTCACAGTAAGGGCAGTTTATTTCAAATTTATCTTCCCTCATGTTTTAAAAAAAAGGTTGAAGTTAGCTTGTGATTTAGGTTGATAAAAGGGTCCTCACAGGTACAGAACAACAACGTGTGTGTGTGTGTGTGTGTGTGTGTGTGTGTGTGTGTGTGGGTCTTCGCTTCTGAGGTTGCAAGAAACAATTTGACTTTTAAAAAATTCACAGTAAGGGCAGTTTTTCCAAATTTATCTTCCCTTATGGTTAAAAACGAAGGCTGAAGTTAGCTTGTGATTTAGGTTGATAGAGGGTCCTCACAGGTATAGTACAACAACACCTGTGTGTGTGTGTGTGTGTGTGTGTGTGTGTGTGTGTCTTAGCTTCTAAGGTTGTAAAATTCACAGTAAGGGCAGTATTTCCCCAAATGTATCTTCCCTTATGGTTAAACACAAAGGTTGAAGTTAGCTTGTGATTTAGGTTGATAAAAGGGTCCTCACAGGTATAGTACAACAACACGTGTGTGTGTGTGTGTTTCTTTGCTTCTGAGGTTGCAAGAATTTATTTGACTTTTAAAAAAACACAGTAAGGGCAGTTTTTCCAAATGTATCTTCCCTTATGGTTAAACAAAAAGGTTGAAGTTAGCTTGTGATTTTGGTTAATAAAAGGGTCCTCACAGGTACAGTACAACAAGACGTGTGTGTGTGTGTGTGTGTGTGTGTATGTGTGTGTGTGTGTGTGTGTGTGTGTGTGTGTGTGTGTGTGTGTGTGTGTGTGTGTGTGTCTCAGAGAGCCTGCCAGCCGTGCGCCAGCTTGGCCGTGGCAGCATTCCCAGAAACACAGCTTGAGCGCTCCTACGGTTACACTTGGCTTGATACAATAGTTTGAGCCCAACGACAGGAAGTAGAGCGTGCTGCCTCAAACTGACGCCGACAAAACTGATATCAGCTGCAGTTTGATAGCAACACCTCCGTATCTAGTCTTACACAAGTTATAGGCACGCTGCCGCCAGCATATGGTCACATACACTGTGTGCATTCCCCCTGTGCATAAAGAACACACACACACACACACACACACACACACACACACACACACACAGTCTAATCCAGTAGTTCTCAACCTTTTTGAGTCGCGACCCCCAATTTAACATGCATGTTGTCTGTGACCCCCACTCACTGAACACAATCTCACACGCACAGTTCAGATCACCCAAAAAAGAAACAAAATGACCAAAAAAAAAACAAAATGACCAGAAAAGACACAGAATGACCAAAAAAGACACAAAATGACAAAAAATAGGAAACAAAATGATCAAAAAAAGGAAACAAAATGACCAGAAAAGACACAAAATGACCAAAAAAAGACACAAATTGACCAAAAAAGACACAAAATGATAAAAAAAGACACAAAATGACCAAAAAAGACACAAAATGACGAAAAATAGGAAACAAAATGACCAAAAAAAGACACAAAATGACCAAAAAAGACACAAAATGATAAAAAAGACACAAAATGACCAAAAAAAGACACAAATTGACCACAAAATGAGCAAAAAAGACACAAAATGACCAAAAAAAGACACAAAATGACCAAAAAAAGACACAAAATGACCAAAAAGAGCCACAAAATGACCAGAAAAGACACAAAATGATGAAAAAAGACACAAAATGACGAAAAATAGGAAACAAAATGACCAGAAAAGACACACATTGACCACAAAATGAGCAAAAAAGACACAAAATGACCAGAAAAGACACAAAATGACGAAAAAAGAAATCATCCCCAGAAATCATCTCGCGACCCCAATTGGGGTCCCGACCCCCAGGTTGAGAACAGCTGGTCTAACACACTCACACGTCTCCCCTCGGCCTGATTTCACGTCTGATCACATGAACATGGATCAGATATCGACATATTTGTCTCGGCTGATTGATGAATGTTCTTCCACCAATGACTGATGTGACTGAAGTCAGTTTTAGGTTGGATGTTTGACGTCTTCTTACCGTGTTTGCAGCAGCAGAGCTGTGAGCTGCATGTTTAACTCCAGGAGGGTTTCAGCAGCGTCTTCTTCTTCTTCTTCTGCTGTGTTTGCATCCCAACACGTCTTCCTGCTATCTCTCCCCGTCATCAGCCATCAACCGTGGCAGAAATAACCACTGGAGCTGCTTTATGCTGGTTGTGGAAGTCAGATATGCTAGAAAACATAAAGCTGTCGTGTTTGGTTCATAACTTCAGCACACAGCTCAGTTTTGTGTCTTTTTTGGTCATTTTGTGTTCTTTTTAGTTGTTTTCTGTCTTTTTTTTGTTCACGTTTTTGTGATTTTTTCAAGTTATTTTGTGTCTTTTTTTTGTTCATTTTTTTTGTGATTTTTTAAAGTTATTTTGTGTCTTTTTTCTGTCATTTTGTGTCTTTTTTTGGGTCATTTTGTGTTCTTTTTAATTGTTTTCTGTCTTTTTTTTTGTTCACTTTTTTGTGATTTTTTAAAGTTATTTTGTGTCTTTTTTTTGTTCATTTTTTTTGTGATTTTTTTAAGTTATTTTGTGTCTTTTTTCTGTCATTTTGTGTCTTTTTTTGGGTCATTTTGTGTCCTTTTTAGTTATCAAGTGTCTTTTTTTTGTCATTTTGTGTCTTTTTTTAAGTAATTTAGGTTTTTTTCTGTCATTTTGTGTGATTTTTTTAGTTATTTTGTGTTTTTTCTCTCATTTTGTGTCTTTTTTAAGTAATTTAGGTTTTTTTCTGTCATTTTTTGTGATTTTTTAAAGTTATTTTGTGTCTTTTTTCTGTCATTTTGTGTCTTTTTTTGTGTCATTTTGTGTCCTTTTTAGTTATCAAGTGTCTTTTTTTTGTCATTTTGTGTCTTTTTTAAGTAATTTAGGTTTTTTTCTGTCATTTTGTGTGATTTTTTTAGTTATTTTGTCTTTTTTCTCTCATTTTGTGTCTTTTTTAAGAAATTTAGTTTTTTTTCTGACGTTTTGTGTCTTTTTTAAGTAATTTAGTTTTATTTCTGTCAATTTGTGTCTTTTTTTTTGTAATTTTGTGTCTTTGGTCATTGTGATAGTGCCTCCAGCAGCACCCAGGTAATTTGAGTTTGAGCTCTAAAGTAACGGTAAATAAAACCATAAAAATGGGTCGTATGCATGTCCAGAAACCTCTCACAGCGCTGTACTGGCTCCAGAAGCTTATGAGCTGGGTGAACCTGACCAGCGTCTTCAGAAACTGCAATAAAAGAATCAAAAGGATATGAAAATGACATTATGATGCAGAGTTGTAAAGAGTCAGATCTGTCTGCAAGACGACAAGCTAACAACTTGTGGATGGATCCGTAATAACGGGGATTCTTTGCACGACAATATCAATGCTGATAGGAACACACAAGGGTTGTCAAAAGTATCAATACTCAAAAAAGTATCGATACTAAAACGTTGTATCCAGATATGATACTCATTTTCAAAGTATCGAGTATCTGAAGCTTGTTATCATAGTTGCAGTTTCTTTTTGCACAGCTGATTTTATTATAAATATTTAACCTGTGGTTCTGTTCATTTTTACATGTTGCATTTTTCTTTTTCATTTCTTTTCATTTTTGGGGCTTAAAGACGCAAAAATCTGAAACCACCCTCCAAAGTGTAAAAGTGTAATCCTCTCCTCCGTAGCGTGTCGTCTACACTGACAAGACACAAAACTCTGATCTGATCTGCTCACGTCACGTATGTGTTTACGTCACATACATGCTCCAGGACAGGAAATAAAGAAACGTGGGATTATTTCCATGGTGGGACCTTCAAGCTGCTCTGGCAGCTCTAATAAACTTACAGGAGTCTTTCCACCAAATGTCCAGGATATGTACAGATAGTATTAGTGAACAGAGAAGGATCTGGAATTACCTCCATCACATTCTGGATGCAGCGATTGGTGGGAGGAGCCAGACGGCTGTGAACGAGACCTGGGAGATCTAGTGATGGAGGAGAACTTTGTGGAAGGAGTAGCTGATGAAAATGTGTGGCGTGAAAACTTCTGCATGCCCAAAGATGCTCTTATGATGATTGTGATAAAGTCTATTGAAGCCCCGGGAAAAGAATGGAATGAAGGAAGCAGGCAGGCTCCATGCTTCTTTTTCTTCTTCTTCTTCTTCCTCTTCCATTTTTTCACTCTTTTAATAGTTATTATTGTCAAGTATATCATGTTTAATATGAATAAAATAAATAGTAGTAGTAGTAGTAGTAATAATAATAATAATAATAATAATAATAATGTTATTTTCTTCCTCTTCCATTTTTTGCCTTTAATAGTTATTATTGTCAAATATATCATGTTTAATATATATATAAAAGAAGTACGAGTACTATTAGTAGTAGTAGTAGTAGTAGTAGTAGTAGTAGTAGTAGTAATAATAATAATAATGATAATAATAATAATAATATCATCATCATCATCATCATCATCATCAATATTTTAATGTTTGTATGATGTCAAATGATAGGAGAAATAGAGCAAATCACCCTATGATAGAAAGCAGGAGTACCAGAGGCACAGACTCACTAGGCCTGTGACTAACAGGCCTGAAAACGCTCGTCTAAAAGAGGAATAAAAAGTGAAGACGCAACGCCACTTTTGCGTCTTCTGTTCAGACCGTCATCATGTAAACATAGCCTGAGTTAGCCTTAGAACACACATTTCACAGCGCTGTACTGGCTCCAAAAGCTGGAGAAAAAAAAAATCCCCAGCTCACCTTCTTGTTTTACCTGTGACTCACACAACCCCACACTGTCTGAGCAGCCATGCGTCCTGCAGCACATGAGCTCTGAGGACATTACTATATTACATGTTAATGTTCCCTGGGGAGACTCTTGGTTTTAAAGAGTCTGTAAAAAGGGGTAAAGAAAAGAGAATAGAGAGTTTTGCTCTCACTAAAGCCACATGCACATAACTTCAAGAAATAAAAAAGCTTATCAGGGGAAAGATTTAGCAAATAATCAATTAGTCATTCCCTCATGTTGTTTATTATGAAGTTATGTAACTTGTTGGTTGATTTGGCATGGAAGCAGCTCTCCTCCAGTCAATGAAATTTTAATTTAATGCCATTCATTTCAGATATTGATTATTCTAATGAATTTACTACTACAAGGATAATGTATGTCTCAGTAAAGATTCCTCATGGGAGTATACGGATCTAAAAGCAAACAAGAAAAAACTAAGGATGGCGTTTGGAAGAAACCTGCCAACTCCAACATCTATAACGTTAACCATCAGTTAATACATCAATTGCTCTGTTTTTATACATATTCCAGTATTTACAGTCATGGAAACAAATATTAGACCACCTTGTTTCCTTCAATTTTTTGTTCATTTTAATGGCTGGTACAACTAAAGATAGGCTACATTTGTTTGGACTAATACAATGATAATTGTAATTAGTTAATTTAAGAGCTGATATCTAGACATTTTCCATGGTTTTCTTGATAATAACCAACATCAATATCGTCATAGTTTTGGTTTTTTATAACGGATGCTTTTATTTTGAAAAGACAAAAAGTTAGTAAGGCTAAATCAACTGATATTAAACTGTAAAGAAAACGTGAAGGAGTTCAATGTTTTATGTTTTAGCCCCCCAAGATACATGAGGTTAGTGTTCACAGTAATCTTGCATATTTAAGTTTGTTTTGTGTTTAAATAAGTTTTGGATCAAATTAAACTCAGTAATTAATGCTAGCAAGGTTTGATGCAGTTAGCTAGTTTTGCTCCAATTAATACTCTTGTATTTCTGTGTGTTTTATAATTGTTTTTGCAACTTTCAGTTTGCTTTATCCGACTTAATTATCAGCTCATTGGCTTATTGCAGGGGTGGGCAATTAATTTTCCCAAGGGGCCACATGACCAATACCATTCTGCTCAATATTAATTTAATCGCTTTATAAAATACAGTAAATTATCTGGTTTTGAGCTGCTACTGATAGGAACACATGTTATGATAAGACTGTTAATGTGAAGTAAATCAAATATAGCAGTAAAAAGTAGTAAATACTCCAATCACTATATCACTTTAACATTTATAACTATAAATGACCTTAAGCAAGGTTCTTATTGGTGTATTTGTACTATATAGCTTGTTTTTTTCATGTTTGTACATTTTCTAGGTGTTTTACAATGTTGTGATGCTTTTATTTTGAAAAGGCGCCGTCCAGTGTGAAACGGGTGCTTTTATTTTGAAAGGCTGTGACAGGATATAACAGGTAGAACGGTAAAAAAAATTAAAACGAATGGTAAATAACAGCAAGTGCGTCGTAATTAATATAAAGTTGATATAAAGTATCTAAAAGGCTTCTATAGTGGCTGACTGACAGGACACAAGGTTTGTTAAAGTTTATTTTATTCTGTCATATATTTTAGTGGCTATATTTGTTGTCTTAACTATAGTAAAAGTGCTTGTTAGCTCTTACGGTGGATTCACAAGGTGACCAAAGAATATCTGATTTTTATGTTCATGGAGCTACAATATTAAATAAATCTTGTGAACTAACTAATCGATCATCGATTAATTATTATTTTTTCTGCTTCTTCTAATATAATATATATAATAAGTAACAGAATAATTAACCCTTTGATGCACAACATGGGTCAAAAATGACCCGCATTCATTCTCTTCATGTTATTTCATGCTGCTGCATGTTTCTTTGCTCTATCTTTTGAATTTGATTTATTTCATGATTGAATATTTAAAGTATTGTTTGGATATCTTGTTTTTCATTACAACAGATCATTATTTCCATTTTTCCCTTCATACTTTATGAAGAAAAACGTTTTCTCTCAAGTTAATTGAGGAAAACCTGGAATTCTCAAAGATGAATTTAATTTATTGCAAAGCTATAGAACATAAAAACTCAGTCGGGTCACTATTGTGCATCAAAGGGTTAATATAGGTCAGGGTTACTTTAATACTTTGGTTTTAGGGTCATAACTTGCACACAACCATGCTCTTATGGACGCTTCCATGCGTTGGTTTTTAGTAACTAAATGTCCCATCATCCACGGGGCCAACCAAAGGTCTCATCAGCTTCTTCCTTCATGTTCACTGTGGTTTGTTGTTGTCTCAACTCATCAACGCTAGTTGGTGCTCCAGTATAATCGCTCCTCCTGAAACTCATCCAGGGAGAAACGTTCCGCGCTGCAAAAATAAGTGCCATTAAAATGCGTCAATTTTTTTAACGCGTTAAAGTCCTGGCCCTAATTATTATTATATTATGTTACATGTAACCTCCTTTTTAAAAAATTTTTAAATACATGAAAAGTTTATTTTACTTTTAAAACGTTTTAATACACGTTTCATACAGTATAATTGAAATCTATTGATTTACAAACTATAATACTGGTCACGTGATGAATGCTGGCACAATAAAGATACATAGTTAATTCAATAAAATTATTAAATGAAATATGAATCTAATAAAGACCAGTGGTGCAGTGGAGGGTATTCTGGAAATACCCACCTCTTCTTCTGGCATTTTACAGTATATCCTCCTATCAGCCAAAGAGCCACTGGAAGATATAGGAGCGTCTATCCACTTCCTCCTCAGTAACCTACCTAGATACCTAGTCATTCACCTACCACATTACCTACCACTACACCACTAATAAAGACGTGTTACAGGATTAACTGTTTTAGTGTCTATAGATTACAGTTTCTTAGGTCAATATATATGTTTCATGCCATTGAGCTACCATCTATGCCATTTATCTTTCTGGCATTCCTCTGCAGTATGCTAAGATATTAAAACATACATGAAACCTCCTAATGGAGTAAAGGTTTGTTGTGGCCGTGCTGCATCTTTGATCTGTTGGTTTCCACTGGAAGGAACAGACGAGTAGCTGCTGACTCCAGAGAGTTCTCCCTATCAGAGCTCGTTGACTTTAGCCTGTCCTTGTGTCTGACCCAGTCCCTCTGATTCCTGATTCCAGGAAGTACAGTCTGGTGCTGGGCTTGCATTCTTGCTCATTTGCATGTCAATCTGCCGTTTTACATTCTGCACGAGATAAGGATCCAGATCCAGGGTCTGGATTATATCTGGGTAAACATGACACGAGGAGAGTGCTTCTTCCCTATGATCTTAATCTTGTTCCAGCAGAGCAACTCAACCCCTTGTGATTTTAGAGCGAGAGCCCCGAGAGCCAAATCTCTATTACTGTGGTTAGACAACTGTTCACGGCGTGTGAATTTAAGCTTTGGGAGATAATAGCTGTGTCCCTTAGATACCACAAATGTGTCAGTCTGAGAGGCTCTTTGTCCAGGCCTTTGTGATGGGAAGGCTTTAAAAAAACAAAACACGGACCGTCGCTGGACGGACCGGTACGCCGACGAGATAGAGGATTAGTTTCGCCAGTGATTTGGCCAATTAGGCCTCAGCCTGAGCTCTGCTGGGACTTCCCTTAAAGAGTCTTTCCACTGATTTACCACCACGCCAGGAGAGGAAGAGGAGGAGCGTGCCGAGGGTAATTATGCACGGCTGGGCGCCCTGATTGGGTATGCTAGTTAGACTCCGTGGCAGGAAGCAGAGAGGAGGAGGCTGCGATGGAGGAAAAATAAAAAAAAAGTGTGTTGAGAGAGTCTGAGCAGAGCCGGAGGAGGCGCCGGTTGAATGAGTTCAGCTATCAAACAGCGGAGGGAGGCGCTGGGGGTCTGTGCTGATTGTTGTTCACCCAGTGTTGATCCCCAAACAGCACCAGTAAGACCACGAGGCTGAGATCTGAGCTGCATTTCAAAAGCCTCACTTGAACCTTCTGGACTCTCTAAAGACTGCTGAGACAGAGAGGAAAGTTTTTTGTGGTAAATCAAGCAGTGAAGGAACTCTTTCAATCAGTCAATTCAAGGAGTCTCCGGAATCCGGATCCATTAATACACCATCAAGGCTTTTTGTCATCTTATTTTCTTGCATTAAGAGACATTTAATTCACTTAAAAGCTCTGAACACATTAGAAGTCTTTTTTTTTTCCACCTGAGCAATTTATTTATTTCTGTTTTTGTCTTTGTTTCTCTCAGTGGTTTGGCAAGATGAGGCAGAGGAAAAGGCATAAAAATGAAATGTCACATGCTTCCTAACACCAACCACAAGATACACACACATGTTTTATCAGAATGATAACGGTGGAGGAATTATATCTAGAATGGATGGATGGATGGATAATTAGTAGAGTTGGGAAAAAAATCCATACAGCATAGTATCACGATGTTTTGCGTGGCAATATTATATCGTTTCATGGCCGCCAAGTATCGATATTAAGTATTGCGATGGCTGGTGGACAGGCAGTATTTTCACCATTTTTGTTTTTTCTGGAGGCCTTAGCGGGCTCACTTTTATGAATATACTGGAGCTACTGGTTTCATCTGAAACGGGGTCATTCCCAGTGTTCCCGGGATCTATGTTTTTTAGAAAAAAGGTCCTATGTTCCCCTTTTTTCCCCAAAACAGGTCCTATGTTCCCCTTTTTTTTCATGAAAAGGGTCCTATGTTCCCCATTTCTCATGAAAAAGGTCCTATGTTCCCCTTTTTTCATGAAAAAGGTCCTATGTTCCCCATTTTTCATGAAAAGGGTCCTATGTTCCCCATTTTTCATGAAAAAGGTCCTATGTTCTCCATTTTCCCCCAAAACGGGTCCTATGTTCCCCTGTAGCAATACATACCGGGGAAAATAGGACCCTTTTCCAGAAAAAAGGTCCTATGTTCCCCATTTTTCATGAAAAAGGTCCTATGTTCCCCTTTTTTCATGAAAAGGGTCCTATGTTCCCCATTTTTCATGAAAAAGGTCCTATGTTCCCCTTTTTTCATGAAAAGGGTCCTATGTTCCCCATTTTTCCCCAAAACGGGTCCTATGTTCCCCATTTTTCATGAAAAAGGTCCTATGTTCCCCTTTTTTCATGAAAAAGGTCCTATGTTCCCCTTTTTTCCCCAAAACGGGTCCTATGTTCCCCATTTTTCATGAAAAAGGTCCTATGTTTCCCTTTTTTCATGAAAAGGGTCCTATGTTCCCCTTTTTTCCCCAATACGGGTCCTATATTCCCCTGTAGCAATACATACCGGAGAGCATAGGACCCTTTTCCGGAAAAAAGGTCCTATGTTCCCCGCAATCTATCAATCTTTACTGTAGACTCAGAAATTTGCACAGCAGCTACTTTCTGGTTACCTAGCTCACACAAGCTATTTCATCAATAAAATAAAAATAAGAAATCAAAGAAATATAAATCATGTAAAATGTGTAAATAAAATGGGTAAGATAAATGAATAAAATGAATAAAACTTTTGGAAGAATTAATTCAATAATTGAATAATCCGCTTTTGTTTTCCAACCATTTACTTAAAATCAATAGATGTTTTGGGTTAGGGTTAGGCCTGTTTGCCATGGAATTTGGCAGTAATGGTGGAAAAAAGTAACAGACCGGGGAACATAGGACCCTTTTTGGGAAAAACAGGGAAAAATGTCCTATGTTCCCAAAGAGGGGAACATAGACACGCTCCCATATGAAACTAGGAGATCTAAGAAATCTATTAACATGTGTGTCAGGATATCATGGTGGGAATTTGTCGAAATAACGCTGAAAATGTAGTTTTTTTTATGTTTCATTGAAAAAAATTCAGAGCAGTGAAGCTTAAAATTGAGTAAAGTTTGATAAAATGCTGCAGTTGTTGTCGTCCAACATGTTTGATATCAGTTCAGTTCAGTTTGACTGAATACTTAAAATAAATAAAAAGACTGAAGTGAGATGAACAGACTGAGAATTTTCTCCTATTTGTGAACACAAAATGCAGTTAAACAGTTACTCACCATATTGTATCATGACTCAAGTATCTGTTGAGTCACACCTCTAATAATTAGTTATTGTGCCTTATTTATCTTGCATTTATAAAGTCTGGCTCCATCTGCATTCTTCACTGGGTTTGTTCCAATGAAAAATCCTACTCGGTCTTAACTTATTAAAATGTTATGAATAATGTGAACAATAGCTGAGTCAATGTTCAGACCAGGAGATAAGTTAGATCAGATAATAACACAATAACAATCCACCACAACTTCTTTGTTCTGCAGGTTAAATTAATGTTTTTGTCAGAGGAGTCTGGTGGCTTTAGGAACACTTCTGGGAAGCTGCATAGTGATTTAAAAATCTCAATCTGAGTTTGAGTTTCCCCATTGGCTGTTGTTCCCTCAAAATAAAAAATGGTGACGGGTACGGCTGGGCAGTATATCGGTATTACAAGTTATACCGATATATTTTAGAGGGAGATATGTAGCTGAGACAATACCGCCATATTGATATATCATATATTTTGATGTTGCCTTAACTGATGGCCGCTACTTGTTACTAGGGTTGTCACCATACTAAACTGTTCAACTCGATACCGATACTCAGGGAAATATTCAATACTCGATACCATTTTCGATGCCACAAGGATACACTGCAAAAAAGTTGCAACTTGTATTTTTTGGCCTAAAACAGTGATTTAAGTTGGTAAAACTTGGAAATATAAATTATTGACATTCAGGACAATAATGTAAGTTAGCACAACAAAGGAAGCCAGTTGTCTGCTCAAAAACAAGTTGGTGAGTTGTTGTTACTTATATCTTTAAGTTGGGGTTCACAACAAGGGACAATAGTTCTGATAACTCTTATTTCTTTGTTGGGAAATTCGGTCATTAGCGAAAGCTAGCGGCTAACTGATGCTAGCGGCTAACTGATGCTAGCGGCTAACTGACGCTAGCGGCTAACTGAAGCTAGCGGCTAACTGATGCTAGCAGCTAACTGATGCTAGCAGCTAACTGATGCTAGCGGCGCTGCTTGTTACAGCTACAAGAGTAGCCATTAGCGTATCAATGCTAACTCAAAGTTGTGGTCGCAACATTAGCTGACATTACAATCGTGTTGAGTTGACAAAAATCAGAATTCAGAGTTGAGCAAACTCGCTATTCCATGGATATTTGTTCCTATTGGTTTGTTCCAAGTCACGTGACTTTCAAGGTCCCGGCGGTCAGAACAAAAAACATGGCGGACAGTTCTCTCATTTTTAGTGAAAAAATCAATATTTTGACTTAGTTTCTGCATAAAAATGGATTTTGATCACATTTCTAGCGAGAAATATATGTTTTATTTTCTAAATATTCACTCAGTGAATGTACATAATCACTTTGTATGTTGGAATAGCCACGGGATATGACTGGCATTAACTTGCATTGTAGCCAAATCCGTGTCAGTTTCACGGAAATTTG